>NC_140620.1:4274026-4486526 GCF_057382275.1 Copadichromis virginalis
CGTCTCTGCTTTCCTCCAGAACGTGTCTGAGTCTGATTTATTTCACACAAATAAATGCTATAAAACACTAAACATGAGCTTTCAATATACTGTTCAGCTGGTTCCTCATTCACATCAATTACATTTACTTATTTCACAACATCAGTGAAATATACTCTTTTTAACTGGTTCAGTTTCTCAAGTTCACACTTCTTTCCATAACAGCTACATCCTTTTATCATATCAATAAACACATCACATTGTCTTCTGCAGTGTCTTACTGGCTAAACAGTTCTATTCAATAACAGCATTGGTAAATACATTACATTTGTTCCCTCCAGTAATTTACTGGCAAAATCACTATTTAGTGCATCATGAAACACAGCTTGTTGAATCAACCCATGAATGCCTCTGTTAGCTACACAGAGTTGCTCAGAGTGCTTGTGTTACACTAGCTAATCTACTCAGTCACTTTAACAGAACTATTAACATTCACATCTCACAGAACTGATTTGATTGGAGCATTACAACACGTTTGCACAGAGCATAGGAGCGCACTGACTCTGCTTCACGAGCGCTCCACCTAACGAGCGGGCTCGCGGTGCGGTCGCGCGGGACACTCCTCTGGTTTTCTCCCGTGTTTACATATAAATAACTTTGGCGGACCGCCTTAACTCTCCCATTCACATTAACGTGGGTAACCATGGTGACAATAAATAACATTTTCGGTGCGAGCACCGTGTACCGACCTGTAAAAGCAGGTGAAGAGCAGAGTAAGGAAGACACGATGCGTCTCTGCTTTCCTCCAGAACGTGTCTGAGGAAGCAGCGGAAGGTGGGCTCCACTTACTGCACCCCGAAACCCCGGAGCAAGCACCAAAGTTCCGCCCTCACTGCTTTCTAACATAAAATGAATCCCTGTTACATGGATTTTCTATCCTCTTAAAGAAACTGAAAATAAATACATATAGCAATGAAAAATGTCCCGTTACATGAGTGTTTTACACAAAATAATATTAATGTGGTCATTCCCTCACAGGGGTGCCACAACTACACTGCTGTTTTGACAGAGACACAGTGTGTTTATCTAACTTGGCTGAAGCCAAAGTTCTCCAGACAAATTCAGTCTGTTTCTGCCAAGTGTGAACTCACTGGATGAGCGCCAGATACACAGAATCAAAAAGGGATAAATTACTTTTCTTATGTCATGTTCCCGTCACAAACTGGCTCAAGGAGAGGGGAAGCAGGAGTCCACAGATGAAATGTTCCTATAAATAAAGTGGAATTTATTCAAACTTTACCAAAACTTCAACACATCAAATACAAGCAGTTCAGCAGGGAGTGGATGTGTGTTGCATGTGCCAGGTGGATGCAGAGAGAGGCCAGGGCCACGTTCAAACCTGAACACGCTGCACAGTGTTTTCTTCCATTTGTTAGGGATGAATGAAATGCTTCCTTGAAAGGATGTGTGCAGTCACCAGTGGGCGTTGAAGCATGTGCGCCCTTATTTGGTGGGTGTGCAAGAAAAGTCCTCCTGTCACACAGCAATGCCTACATAAATCACACCACTCTGCTTAAAATAATAATGTTTAGTGAAGCAGGTGAAGCAAAGGGCTGCTTTTAATAGGCTGGGAGACCCAGGTGTGCTGCTTTAGCTGCTGAGCCTCTTATGACAGAACAGCGGAGAGTGGTAAGAAGGGAGGAGGGGGTCTGGCTGTGTTTGTGAACGATAGATGGTGTAACTCTGGGCATTTCTCTATCAAAGAGACGCTATGCTGTAAGGACATTGAGCTTACATTACATTACATTTGATTTATGTAATGAACACATTTTGAGCTCTTAAAGAAATATAACAAAGGAAAGCTGAACTACAATGATCCATGTAGCAAACACAAACTGTTATATCGCCTTTGGGCTTTTGGAGCCTTGACCTGACTTTTAAAAAAAGCGCGTTCATGCAAACATCGTCGGGTCTGCCGTGATATGTTTACAACGGGACTTCTGCTCCTGAACCTCTGCGCACAGCGTCTGCAGGTCGGGGCTGTACGAAGTCACTTTATCTCTACAGACTGTAAGCTGTCGTCTGTGAGGCGTGAGCGTGTTTGTTTGAACACAGTTCACGGTGGAGAACAGCTGCTGACATAATGTGGATCCGAAGATCCATAACTGGCCTACCTGGGGCTGAAAGTCTCCATAAATGCAGGCGTTTCGGCGGCTACACCGGCTTCCACGAGTGTGGCGCTTATTTTGAGAAAATAATAGAATATAAATGTATTTTTATATTTCAATATCACAATAATCTTCCAATGTAGAACTACAAGTTAAAAAAGAAGTAACATAAATCAAATCCACTTCAGCTAAATACTTCTCATTTATTTCCATCTTACATGCTGTGACTGCAGCCATTCCCACATCTCTGTGAATGGGACTCATGGACATGGATCAGTGGTTGTTGATCAATGGTCCTGAGAATCTGCATAATTAAGATGAAGGAACGGAGCTCCCAGCCCATCGTTCCTGCAGCTGCTTTCAGTCTTTATGCAAATGTCCTGTTTGTAAGACTGAAACCTGCAGCTGAGACTGAAGACGTCACCTGATGATGACGACACGTTTCTCCCACAAAACGCTGCGTCCAGATGAACAGAACCAACAGACTCACTTTCCTGGATGATTGAGATGCATCAAGACTTCATTGTGTGTTACTTCTCATTCAGCACAGACACATTATTCCTGTTAGGTCATGTCAGCTGTCACTCAGTACAAGCACAACTGTGAACAACACAAACTTCTCTTCAATGTGTCACAGAAACACTAAGTGTGAGAGCCTGTATGACACACAGGACAGACTGTAAGCTCTGCTGGCTGCACAGCACTTTGTAGCAGTTTTCCAACATGTCCTCCACCTGTGATGTCAGTGGTGGGACCCCAGTCACAGCACTCAGCACCACCTCCTTTAAATGGATTTTATAGCAGTTACTCCCGTTACTCGGTGCAACGCTTCTTAAATGTGTTTTTGCAGGATAAAACACAGCAGGTGGTGTAGAGAGGACGTCAGCTGACGGAGCAGAGGGAGGCAGACTGTGGATAAATGACAGAGTGAGAGGAGAGCAACCATGACAGAAGCACAGGTGTGGCAGATAGAAGTGGCTTTATAGACACTTATTGTCAGTCCTCGTGCATGCTGTGGAAATAAGTGTCTGTGTCATGAGGTGACATGTGAGCTTATCTTTGGTCAATAAAGCTGAACGACCAGTTTTCACTTTGCTTGTTACGCTTGTTTAGTGACGTCTGGGTTTCTGTGGAGCCCGAATTTTGATGAGTTCTGGTGAAATCATCTGAGATCATCTGAGCATCGGTGAAGAGTCAGCAGAGAAAGTGTGGGACAGAAGTTTGCTTTGGACATATGGACTGAAATCAAAAAGTAACAAACAGGATTTCCAATGGACAGTATGGAGAAGTGAAAGTACACAAAGGCTGTGCTGGAACACGTGTGTTACACTTTTTGACAGCTGAGAACAAAACACAATATTTTGCATCATCTCTGCAGTGTCTCTTCTTTCCTCTGCTGTTGTGCTTTTAGCTCCAAACTGTTTCAAATGGTTTGTCAGCAAGCTGACCTCTGACCTCTGCAGTACTAACTCCTGACCCGTACAAAGAGCGGGCGTTTCTGACCTTTGACCTGCAGCTGTATGTCTCTCAGTCTCAGTTCTTCTCTCCGTCACTGATGGAGCAGGTGTAGTTGCTGCTGACAGTCAGTCGTTTGTTTTCTCAGAGTGAGGCTGAAGTCTGAACTGTTCAGAGCATCAGGTCTCATCAACGTGCGCTGCTGTAACGCCGCTTTGTCCTCTGAGATCACCAGGTATGAAACCTGAGTGCTGACAGAGCAGCATGTTCCCCCTCATTCACCTCCACCACCACAGCCAAGGCATGCTGGGAAACTGAGGACACACAGACGGAGAACTGAAGTGTCTGCTGTGTGTTCATCTCAGAGTCCTCACAGGTGACACATTAGCTCCAGAACACCAAGCCAGGTGTTTGAAGCCTGACAGGGATTCTTCCCATCCAGAGGGAGGATTTAGCTGCACAACAATGAACATTAGTGTGTAGTTTAGAAACACAGACTGTGCCTGCACTGCATCTAGTGAAGAAAAGTGTTACTGCGAGAGAACGAGGCTCCTTTAAAGCAGCTGATATTAAGGTTGAAAAATCAACAATAAGCTGATGTAATCAACGTTTCACAAAATGGTCAGCAGCTAAAATCTGGAGCCGTTCTTTGGTGGTAATTAACAGTTTGTTCTTGTTAGCTAATTATGTCATTAAAGGTAGCAGCAGAAGCCTTGTGTTGAAAGCCCATTCACTCACACATTCACACAGTATGTGTGTGTCTGTGTTACACTGTGGACATCCCTTCTGTTGGAGCGCCATCTTGTGGCAGGTTTAAGAAATGTTCTTCTTGTAAATCCAAACTGATGCACCTCCATAGCAGACTGTGGAGGCTTTCAGTGACATGAAGACTTGATTTATACTGTCATATTCTCCTGTTACACAAAGCACAGCACGCTGAACATGGATGAACTGAAACTCCCAGCATCTGACTGAGGAAAAGCACAAATCATTCTCACACTGACTCCTGCTTGATTTTAGATTTGCTTTCAAATCCTCACACTTTCATATGAAGCACTAAATGGGCTCCAGACTGTTTATCTCAGCTTCCTGTCAAACACACTGCTGCTCACACCGAGGCTCAGTTTACTCCTCCAGCCTGGCTTAACCTGCTGTCTGTTAAAAACAGTCCCACACTCCTCTGTTTAATCCTTCTGATCAGACTCTTTGATTTTGTATTGTTTTTACCTGAAGTTGTGTTTTTGACATGGTTCTGTCTGTGAAATAAAGCTCACACACACACTGCTACAGTCCTTCATACACTTAGAAACGAAGCTGCTCCTTTCCTCAGTGCTGACACATAAAGAAGAGTTGGTTTTATATCCAACACGTCTCTGTTCCAGAAAACAGCTTCAGCAGCCTCTGAGTCTGAACTTGGAGTTGGTTATAAGCCACAGGCCTGTGTGCACAGCAATGAGGAAATATAATGCAGTAAGTGAAACATGGATGTGTGGAACAGATTATCCCAAAGGTTGATTCTGTTCATCTGGACGTTCTCAGTGAAACATTTGGTCTCTCGGTCAGGTGACTCCTTTAGTCTCAGCTGACTGCAGGTTTCCAAACCTTTGTCACTGGATCACTCACTTCATCTCCAACGTGTCCCTGACACAGACAGCTGGAGCCGTTACAGCAAAATCATTGATCATCGTTTTTAGAACATTAGCTGGTGTTGGTGGGCAGGCTAGCAGTGCTAATTGTTAGCACTAGTTCTGCTGCTCTCCCTTTGTCTCTGTTATTGTTGGTCTTTAGTGAACAATAGAAAGTGTCTTCATGAGACTGTTGCCTAATGTTCAAATGTAGATAACACCACCTGCACCAACCTGTTACACAGCACAACCCTCTGGTGTAGCTTTGGCTGGAGCACATATTGGCAGCTCCAGTGACATCACCACTCCATGGTGACATCATCTCTACAGACTGTGGCTGTTACATATCCTCACCTGGTAATAATAAGACTGTCCTCAGCTGCACACAGCTCCAAGATGAACAAACTGAAGTAAATACAAACTAGAGTTACGATAGATTGAAATCTTGTAATCAGAGCTAATTCTTAGTGAAACTCTCACAACATCATATCCTGATCCTGGGTTAGTGTCTCGGTCTCAGATCACAACATCAGCACAGGCTTGGCTTGGGTGAGGTATTGAGTGGTTCTTGTCCATGACAGCTGCAGGTACAGTGCCATCAGCCATGCTGCACCACATGTCTGCCCAGGAACATTAGTGTGGCTGAGTCTCATGTAAACATTGTGCTAAAGTGGTGGGAAAGTGGCTGCAAGCTGGCTGCACTGTGTCCAATACTCTCAGTATGATATCCACAAACCTCTGAGTGTCACAGAGTGGGCCTGTGCTCAGCTCACTGTGCCCCATTCAATTCTACTTGCATAGTTTTACAAGTAAAATTAAAAGTTGCTCAATGATAAGTTATTGTAGTAACAACTATTGTCCATGGTCATTATTTGTTAATAGTAGCTTAAAGCTTCTGCACCAATCATGGAGCAGCAGGTTTAGAGCATGTGGATCTACAAAAGTAAGTCCCAGTAAGATGGGCTGAGCCTTACATACTAGAAGAAACATGTCATTCCCAGCAGATGAAGCGCCCTTTAAAGCAGGATCTCACTTTAAACCTAAAGAACTTGCTATGAGCATGCAGTGCATTCATGGTTATTATTCATACGATTGTGGGGAGCTAATAAAGTGCAACTATCACATTACATTTTATTATTAAATTGTTGTTAACAATCCCTTCACTTCTGCTTATCTAATTCATGGTTGCAGGATGGCTGACAGCTTCCATTAGGCAGGAGGTAATGTCCATTCTGGCCACAGTGCAACCCACAATGTGTAACTGACACTATTATATTGCATTATGTCACATTGTTACATCTTTTTAATAAATGATGGCAGTCAGCTGAATTTGCTGCCCCCTTGGTGGAGGACATCAGGATCAGCTGCTCCATCACAAACACCACAGAAGAAGAACAACACTGGATCAGATTATCTGGACGTGTTTGACAGGGACAGTGTTCATGTTCATGGACATCAGGACAAAAACAGACGATGGAAACCTGCCAGATTTGAGCTAAACTGCTCGTTTCCATGTGTAGTCCCTGGGAGGTCACATGACCAACAAAGACACACAAGCTGTGTCCCAAAACGTCGGCTGCATCCTCCGGAGGCCGCATTTGAAGGCCGAAGACGTCACAGCCAGGCGACGAAGGCTGTCCCGACTCCTCGACTCCTTCAAATGCGTCCTTCATTCCCCCGAGTTTGAAGGATGGGTCGGGTGTGTCCTTCGTGGCCCACCATATCCCAGAATTCATAGCGCGGCCCAGCCAAATTTCAGCTGCCAACAATGGCGGCCGCTACTAAGTTTTAAAATTTAACAAGGGAGTACTACTTACTTACAATGAATTCCTTACACTATATAATTTTCCCGTCAGTGTTGGGGAATTCTCAATGGTGCTTGGTGCCATACCCTCAGGGACTTTAATGTTATATAAAAACACTGACAGCTCAATATCTGCCTCAGTCACTCTCCCTGATCCAGCTGAGTCAGCAGTGGGAAAAATCTGCTTTTCACAGGAACTTGGTAACAGCAATAAGAGAATACGTAGTTTATTCCAAGAAGATATCGTCTCTCTCCCATATATAGAATATCTTACTGGAACCGACATGTTCCAGATATCACCTGGAAGACAGTCTGGATGATCCCATAAATATCTAATTGTGAACAAGGTGAAGGAAATCTCATATAAAATTCTTCATAAATGTGACCCAGCCAGTCACTATATGGTAACATTTAAAAGAGACATAAATACTAATTGAACTTTCTGTGGGGATCATCCAGAAACTGTGGCACATCTCTTTTGGTTCCTCTACACAGAGATTCTGGAAGAATTTAGCAGTTTTGTTATTGTCCATATTTTAAGGGAGTTTTCTTTACGATGGAAAATGTTTTATTCTGTTTCTTTAAGTTCCCCAGGAAGAATGATAAATGTTTTTTTATAAAATATTTGTTAATACTTTTAGCTATTTTATATCCATAAATGTAAGTTTATTAATAAAACACCATATTTCTGCCTTTTTATAAGGATATGAATTGTACATACAATCAATTTCAGACTCAACCAACAAAAAGCCTCTCAGAACAATATTTATATGTTGATTTTTTTCGCCTACTCATATCATAATTTTTTTACTCCTGGTTCTGTATGTTCATGTTCTGTTCTTTTGTAAACTTCATCTGTTTGTATGTTGTATACTCATTGTGTTTCAATAAAGTTCGATTTTAAAAAAGGTACGTTCTAAACGAAGCTTCAGACGTCACTGATCACGTGACTCTGGCCAAACGAATCAAGCCTCGACACGGTACTTCTGAAGCAGCGCGTTGATCTTTCTGACACACGCACCGGAGCGTCAGCTTCAAGCGGACCATCACTACGTCTCACATCTAAAGGTGTCAAGGTAACTTTGAACTGAGTTCAGTCAATCTGGAGTTTTTCCAAGTTTTCTGTTGCTCTCTGTGAGAGAAGAGCGTTAAAGGCGGGGCTCTCCAGAGTCCAGCAAAACAGGAAACCACAGCTGGGTGTGTGTAAGTGTGCAAACCAATAGAATGCATCGTGGTGGGGGGGGCATCACGGGCATTGGCAAGAAAAAAATAAAATAATCGGTCGTACCCATGCTTCCCCGACGTCATGCCAGCGCATATTGGGAAATTCGTAGGCACCGATCGGTTTTCTATCAGCCATTTGCTGGGAGTAAGGGCGCCCTCCGTTTGCGAGGTGCGCCTGCTGCTGGCGGCACAGGGAGGAGAGGGCGGGGCGGCGGGGAGTCTCTGGCTGGCTGGAGCGGCATCTAATAACCAACTCGCAAAACAAAATAAAAACAACAAACAGATATTATGATACAGACTTATAATCTGCACCGATGTTTTTTCTAAATTCTATAAAGTGAGCGCGAGAGCCCTCGGTGCGCCTGCGCGCTGCTGAAGTCAAAGTAAACTTTATTGTCATCTCCGCTACAGACAGTCCAGCATATAGAGAGACGAGACGACGAGGCTGCAGTTACAGCGGTGCAAGTAAACAAACAATAAATATAAGAAGAGTAAGAAAATAAATCTACACTTTAGGACTCGGGGTAAAGGATCAATAACAATTTAATTTATAATTTACAGTTTGATGATTTAAAGTCTCACACAAGCCGTCAAAAGGGGCGGGGCCGGCTGCTTCCAAGTAGAGCACATTTCATTTATAATGATGTAAATCCAAGCCCATCATGGATTCACGATCTGAATCCTGGGTTGTGTGAAATCCCAGAAATCAACCTTAGACAAAGTGAATCTGTGAACTAAGGTGTAGGTCTGTTAGGTTAATTGTGCTGATCCTCGGGTTGGGGGATTTGTGTTTGTACTGGAGCGCAAAATTCAAACCAATGGAAGATGGACAACAAAAGTTCAAAGCCATCAGGTGCTCAGTTTATGTATTTATTTTTGGCCTACATCAGTAAGAAATGCCAAATTATATACACAAAGTTACAGGAATCACCACTCCTGTTATTCATGATGATTTCAGTAACATCACATAATAACATGTAACGTTATTATGTGATGTGCGTACTGTTAATGCTGATACTGTGGTGAAATTCTCTGCTTCTTTTGTGTATTCTGCATCTATTACGTCAGATTGTCTTACCCCTCATATGGTTGAGAATTTTGCCAATACCCTGTTAACTACATGTTCCTCCATCCTCGACACTGTGGCACCTATTAAAATTAAGCGCCCCAGAACTTACTCACAATGTTGGTTAAGTGACTCTGTTCGCGCTCTACGACGTGCGTGTCGGCGGGATGAGAGAAGGTGGAGGAAAGATAAACTCCAGGCATCTTACGACATCCTACGTACTAGTCGCTTGAAGTTTCAAACTGCTGCCAAAATGGCTAAAGCAGCTTTTCTTTCAAAAATTATCTCTACCAATGGTAACAATCCTTGAATTTTATTTAAAATTTTTAACTCTGTGGTCAACCCCTGCCCCACTATGCCGCTGCCGTGCTCCACGGTTCTTTGCGAACAATTTTTAAATTATTTTTTAGATAAAGTCTCATCTCTTAAATCTGCTCTTCCTTTAATGACAGGCCCTGCGTTTACCCCTGACTGTTCCTCTTCCTTCTATCAGTTTGAACCCGTTTCACTCCCTACTCTTAAGCGTCTGGTTGAACAACTGAACAATACTAATCTCGTATATGATGTTCTTCCATCTCGTATAGTTAAGGACTGTTTTAGTGCAATTGGACCTAGTATATTGTCCCTTTTGAACTCTTCTTTGCTCTCTGGTTGCGTACCATCAGCCTTTAAACATGCTATAATTCAGCCTGTTCTTAAAAAAAGGAACCTCGATTATAATGATTATGCGAACTATAGGCCGATTTCCAAGCTTCCGTTCTTGGCCAAAATTCTTGAGAAGATAGTGTTGCTTCAACTCCAGGCCTACCTGGATGAGAATAGCATTAATGATAAATTCCAATCGGCCTTCAAACCACATCATAGCACTGAGTCAGCGCTGCTCCGAGTTCTCAATGACCTTCTACTAATGGCTGACAATGGACGCTCCTCGGTCCTAGTGCTATTGGATTTATCGTCGGCTTTCGATATGGTTGATCATAAAATCCTATTGGCGAGACTTGAGCACACTGTAGGCATCAAGGGTGTTGCCTTGGATTGGTTTAAATCATACTTGTCCAATCGGCTCTCCTCGGTTCACTTGGCCACTTCCTCTTCCTCCGCTGTACCTGTCTGTTGTGGTGTCCCTCAGGGATCTGTGTTAGGCCCTACTCTGTTCTCATTGTACATGCTTCCATTAAGCGCTATCTTTGAGAAATATCACATCGCTTTTCATTATTATGCCGATGGCATTCAGATCTACTTTGAGTTAAATGATGACCTAGCTTTGTCCTTGAATAGTTTTCGAGAGTGCATGTGTGAGGTCAGGCAATGGCTCCTGGCAAATACTCTTATCCTTTATGATAAGAAAACTGAAATTGTGGTCTTTGGCAGTGACGTCCTTCGTGCCAAACTTCGTGATGCTTTTGGTTTTCTCACTAGCTCCTTTTCCGACACTGTTAGGAATCTGGGCGTGTTACTTGACAGCTCATTTAAACTTGATAGACAAGTGTCTGCTGTTGTTAGATCCAGTTTATACCAACTCCGCCTTATTTCTAAGGCCAGGCAGTATATCCCGCATAAAGACCTGGAAAAACTCATCCATGCCTTTGTAACTTCGAGGCTGGATTACTGCAATTCACTCTATTTTGGACTCCACTCTGCCCTTCTCCATAGATTACAGACAGTCCAAAATGCTGCTGCACGCATTCTAACCAAAACTAAGAAGTTTGCCCACATTACTCCCGTCCTAGCTGATTTGCACTGGTTGCCTGTGAAATACCGTATCCAATTTAAAATTCTGCTGTTTACTTTTAAAATCACTAATAACACAGCACCGAGCTATCTTAAGGAACTCTTAAGCTTATATGTTCCTGCTAGGGCTTTAAGATCATCCTCACAGTTACTGTTGGTGCGGCCTAGATCTCGGCTGAAGTCTAGAGGTGATCGAGCGTTTGCCCTGGCCGCACCAGAGTTGTGGAACAACCTTCCCATTGGCATTCGGGCGTCTGACTCTATTCAATCTTTTAAATCACGGCTTAAAACGTATTTGTTTAATCTTGCGTTTTCTACCGGTTAAATGCTGGCCTTGTCTGCAGTGATTTATTTTACTAATTTTCCTATCTTGCTTTTTATTTGCGCTGTGTATGTCTTATCCCCATTGTGTGTTGATGGCACAGTTATATTGTGCTATAGCTATGTGCTGTAGTTATATTTTTTTCTATTGGTGGCTTTTTCCTGTGAACATAATTCTACACTTTTATTTTTATGACTCTGATTATACTTGTGTTAATTTGTTCTATGTTAAGCACTTTGGCATGCCGTTGGTTTTTAAATGTGCTCTATAAATAAAGATTGTTGTTGTTGTTGTTGTCCTGTAAGCACAGTCTGCCTGTGTCTTTTCTCTGCAAATGAACATTTTCAGCCAATATAGGTAATACATCAACAATGCTGCCGTGGCTAAGTTAGGAATATTTATAATGTCATTTCCAAAACTTGCATATGATCTGCAATTTGTAGCAGATCTACTGACTGTCACAGAGCAGCTGGAGCAGTCTCAAATGCAGGTCAGTCCACTGCTGCCCCCTGTGGCCAAGTGCCATAGCTACTGCTGGATGAACTCGTGACACATGTGCACCTGTTTCTATGAACACATTGAGTCTGAGTGGCTGCACTTACACTGGTGTATTCAACATATTGAAAGATGCCAGCAATGTGGATTGTCAAGACTCAAACCAATCCACATTGCTGCCGTTGCATCTTTCAATGGCAGCAATGGCAGGTATCAGTGCTCAAACCTTTTGTGTTTGTTTCCAACAAGTTGCCCACCTCGGGAAACAAAAATGTGTTCTTTTACTTGTCAGATGAACATATGAGACACTTTGACTCTTCAGTGCAGTGTGGAGCCTAACAAAGATCTGTTTTGTGTCCCAGCTGATCAGCAGGAGGAGGAGAGTCTGACGGAGCAGCAGAGGAACATTTTCAGCTACTTGGACTCAGCTCAGCCACTACAGAGGAAACAATGAGCTCAACACAGAAGGTGACAGACAGAGCAGGACCATATGACCAAAGATATTTATCACCATATACATTTGAACATTTGCCATAACGATGTAGCTGACGATAGAATTGACACCAGACAAAATACTTTACAGCTGCACAACTTTATTAAAAACCCATCAATGTATTTTCACTGAAACAAGCAGCTGTTGTTTATGTGCATTAAAGTTATATAAAAATGTAACAGTGCAAATGCAAATTCCTCGCTGACAGTTTAACCAAAAGGCGTTTCCAGTGGAAACTGGCCGACACATCCTGAGCATAACCATGTATAATATCCACTAAACTTCAGAAGAGGTTATACAGTCGTGGCCAAAAGCTTTGAGAATTGCATAAATATTGGAACCTGGAGAAGTTGCTGCTTAAGTTTTTATAATACAGATTTGTACTTTATTTCAAATTGAACCTTTAAAGGGGCATTTCTGGACTTTTAAACACCAGTAATGTACTTTTAAGGGAACATTTAAAAAAATGTTCCTATAGGTACAAAAATGTTCTTCTCTCGTACCTCTATTTCTGAGAGTGTATCATGTAACACTATAGATCAACTTAGCTCAGAATATATAAAGCATATAAACAGTTACAGCAATATGATGCAACAAACACAGCAGCTACTGATCCAAAATACTCAAAGCGTCATAGAACTGAAACCAACATTTATTTTTAGCTCCATTCTGCTGCTGATACAGACTTTAGGTTTCTGAACATTAAACTTGTTGCTGCCTTTTATAGTGTGTAACTTGAAGGCCCTGAGTACTTTCTCCCACACTGGAAACAATGGGATGATCACATTATTTGAACATTACCTAATAAGACTGATTCAGCACAGACAGTTATGTTAAACTTTCCTAGCAGTCCTTCACAAACAGGGAACAGTCTGTCTATTCTCTCCATCTGTCAGCTGCTGCTGGCTCTTCCTCCTCCTCTTCCTCACACACTGCTGAGTTTGTCCTGGTGGATCATCAGGGCTGCAAAGCCTCACAGATGATGTGCAGCAGTGGCTCCCTCAGTCTGTCCTCACTCTGGACACTTGCAGTCGTCACGCATGGAAATCAAATGTGTGATAAGCTGCAGGATTCAAACACAAGTGTAACTTATAAACACATGTTCATACTTTTATTCCACAATCAGAGAGAAAGAAACAGAGAGAGAGTGCAGGACAGACAGACAGGTGACAGTCTCAGGTGTACACACTGCTACACAACAGCACCAGAGAAGCAGGATTTAGTGTTTGTGTTATTACGAGTGTAAACAAGAAGAGTTCCAGATGGTGCAGTGGACACATGTGTGACTGCTGTGATTAAAGCATCTTTCTTTCAGCTTAACGAGTGAACCGTCAGCTCGTTCAAACACACGTTAAAGTGCGTTTGGCTCGACACCACCGAACAGAGGCAGCAATATAACACAGCTAACATTAACAGTGCAGTGGATCCTGCTTGTGCCGTGATGTTCAGGACTGCAAATCGAGCAGCATCACTGACTTTCAGCTTGTTGTGTTTGTGGATATATGACTGACTTTAATTATCCACAAAATCATCACATTCTCTGTCAGATTAAGGTCGACTATTGAACGGCGTATATTTTAAAGGCTTTAAAACCAAGTTAACGCTGAAAGTACAAACATCACTAATGTCACATAACTCTGCCGACAAGGCATAGCTATGGCTATGAAATGCTCTTTGTGTATCACTTCTTCATTATGAAAGATGTCATTAATGCACTAGTAATGTCTCATCTGGAGTATTGTTCAATCATTTGGTCAGCAGCTAATAAGACAGATCTTAACAGACTTCAGTTAGTCCAGAATAAGGCGTCCAGATTAGTGTGAAGATGTTCATACTATACTAATATTGATAAAATGCATAATAACCTTATTTGGCTTCCTGTACAGGCTAAAATATTCTATGGCTTACTTGTAGTTCTAAAGAAAGCAATTCTGTTAAACACACCACATTTATTCTGCTCAGCTGCAGTATCCAGATGAAATACATCATCATATTACACAGTTTTCAACAAACTGCAATTTAGTAAATGCTCGAGTTAAAAGTAACGTTTTGTAAAACTGTTACATTTAGAGCAACTTTTAAGTGGAATAAGTTGCCTTAAAAAATTAGAGAATTATTCAAAACTTCAATGAACACTTAAAAGCCGATTTACAGAGCTTTTAGTTGTTGTAAATATTGTAAGACATGATTTGTTTTTGAAACTTGGGTAATGTGCCTCAATGTTATTGATATTATTATTATTATTATTGATTGCTTATATTTGAACAATTGTGAAACCTCACTGTGGATGTAAGAGTGAAATTATGTGGATATCTTGAATCCACTTTATTGTGTAATATTTTATGTGAGTATTTGACGGAAGACGAGCAAAATCTGTTGTGGAAGCTAACGGGGTTCCTTTAGAATAAACAAACATAGGATTTATTATCACTGAATAATTCTGTATAAATCTATACAAATTATAGAAATATGTAATAGGAACCAACAAAATAATCTAAATTATAAAATAATGTGTGTGTGTGTGTGTGTGTGTGTGTGTGTGTGTGTGTGTGTGTGTGTGTGTGTGTGTGTGTGTACCATCAGGAGGGATGGGCATGATTTTAGTGTTTGAACAGTCATGAATTATCTTTAACAGCAGGTTGGATGTAATGTGTTAGAACTACCAGCAGGTGGGGATAAGAGACCTTTAAGGTGTTTGGTGCCACGCTCCACCTTCAGGTTTAAAACTAGTGTTAATGGAGTTTGAAGGTTGAGTTTGTTCCACGACTGCATTTCACTCACTGCCTCTGTTTGTATCTCTGTCACTGCAGGACCAACATGGAGCCAGAAGTCAGCGCTCTCAGGAGGCCGACAAACCTCACAGAAGAAAGGGAGAGAAAAAACACACCTGTGACGAGTGTGGGAAGGGTTTTACTCTGAGGGCTAATCTAAAACAGCATCAGGTCATCCACACTGGAGAGAGACCGTTCAGCTGTGACTTGTGTGGAAAGTCTTTTTCCTTGAAGGGTTCCCTAAAAACACACCAACTCATCCACAGTGGAGTTAAAGCGTACAGCTGTGATCAGTGTGGCAGAGCTTTTACTCACAGTAACAGCTTACAGAGGCATCTAGTTACCCACTCTGGAATTAAGCCATACAGCTGTGACGAGTGTGGGAAGGGTTTTACTGAGAAGGCTGAACTAAAACAGCATCAGGTCATACACACTGGAGAGAGACCGTTCAGCTGTGACTTGTGTGGAAAGTCTTTTTCCTTAAAGGGTTCCCTAAAACAACACCAACTCGTCCACAGTGGAGTTAAAGCGTACAGCTGTGATCAGTGTGGCAGAGCTTTTACTCGCAGTAACAGCTTACAGAGGCATCTAGTTACCCACTCTGGAATTAAGCCATACAGCTGTGACGAGTGTGGGAAGGGTTTTACTGAGAAGGCTGAACTAAAACAGCATCAGGTCATCCACACTGGAGAGAGACCGTTCAGCTGTGACTTGTGTGGAAAGTCTTTTTCCTTGAAGCGTTACCTAAAACAACACCAACTCATCCACAGTGGAGTTAAAGCGTACAGCTGTGATCAGTGTGGCAGAGCTTTTACTCACAGTAGCAACTTACAGAAGCATCTAGTTACCCACTCTGGAATTAAGCCATACAGCTGTGACATCTGTGGAAAAACTTTCAGCCAGAGAGGGTACCGAAATACACACCTACGCATTCATACCAGACATGATGTGTACTGCTGTGAACAGTGTGGCAAATACTTTACAACAGACGCACACTTACAACAACACATGTTTACCCACACTGAGGAGAGACCTTATCAATGTGACCTGTGTGAGAAGACTTTTAAATCTCCACATGACCTGAGACGACACCAACAGATCCACACCAGAAAGAGACTCTACAAGTGCAGCTACTGTGAGGTATGTATTTATATTGTTATCTTGTCATTTTAGCCTGACTGTTTGGAACAACTCTGCTCATTAAACTGTGTTAGCATGTTAGCAATTCTACTGCATGGAAAAGCAGCTCTGAGTGATTATTCAGATTTTCCTTTCAGTTATGATTTTAGTATTACTGTAGTATCATGGTGGTAGTATTGTAGTGATTGCAGCCCAGTAAACTGAGTGTGTTAACTGAAACAGTCAAATGTAGTTGGACATCTGCAGAGATGTTCTTTATTTCAGGCGACGTTCAGGATACAAATGTTGAAGGACTGACTTACACTGTCTTTGTGTCTTTGTTTAGAAGCAGAGCGACACAGATGGATCCAGTTCTCAACCCTGTCATCACTGTGGTGGTGGGAAAGACTTTCATTGTGACCTCTGTGGAAAAACTTTCAGTCAGCAAATTACCCTAAAAGTACATCAACGTAGACACACTGGAGACAAACTGAAATACTGCAAAGAATGTGGGAGAAGCTTCACCACAACAAGTGAGTTAAAACAACATGAACTGATTCACAGTGGGGTTAAAAAGCACCTCTGTGATCAGTGTGGGTCATCCTTCACCACTGAAGGTCAGCTTAAATCACACAAAGGAGTCCACACAGGAGAGAAACCACACAAGTGCAGACATTGTGAGAGAAGCTTCTCACAGTCAGGTCATCGTAACAGGCATGAACGTGCACACATGGAAGGAAACTACAGCTGTGACCAGTGTGACAAGAGCTTCAGGAATCTCAGTTCATACTCTGCACACAAACGATCCCACGTTACTAATAAACTGTTTCACTGTTACCAATGTGCCCAAACATTCACCTCATTGTCTGCTCTGTGCAAACATCAGCGCGATCACTCAGGGCTGAAATCACTCCCATCACTGGATCACAGTGAATCTGAAGACACAGAAAGATCCTCTGGTTTCCTCTGGTCAGACTCAAAAAGCTTGAGATCAGGCTCCATAGAGTTCAGATAGAATCATTTAAACTTGTGTTGAACTGAACTGGTTGCTGGGCTGAACTTCTACATAATACAGATCTACATGGGATCTTCTTTTCTGTTTTACTGAGTCAGTTTTGTCCTTTTTTCTCTGTCCTGGTTTTGCTCGTCTGTAAATGATTGAAACTCAGTCAAATAGTTCATTGTTCTCCAGCAAAACGTTTTGGAAACTCATGTTTAACCTTTAAAACTCTGACATGTTTTAGCACACAAGGCTTCATCGGGGAGTTCACTCATGATTGGACCATGAGAACAAAGGTTTTTAGTTCTTTCAAAGAGAGTCTTGGAGATGTTTGATGTTTCTGTTTTTCTGAAACCACCTGAAAGAAAAACTATTTTTCTTGCTTTATGTAGTGTGGAAGTTTTTAATGTTTCTTCATCTGTGATGTTCTTGAATGTGTTCACGTGAAGATGGTACAAATAAACTGTCCTTTCAGCTTTAGCTCCTAATTTATTCATTATTTATGGATGTAGCACAGCAGCCGTCTCTTGATTAACACATGGAGGGCTCGGGATCTGATGGTGTCGTCTCCCTAATTTGCCCACTCAGTAAATCTCACTCATGGCCAAGAAATTGAAATAAACCTTGTTTCCCTGCTGGATAGTGATCCACTGTAACTCTGCTCCTCCTTCCTGTTTAGGATTTCTGTGGCTGAAGTAAAATTCCCTCCATCCATCACTTATCCCAGCTAACCCAAAGTGAAATAAAGTTTTGCTCGTCTTAAAAAAGCATTACAATAATGGGCATTACCAATGCAAACTGAATGATACAGAAGATGAAAGAAGAGACTTTGATCAGTTAATAAAGCTCATGATCTGGATTCATTGTGGCTGCTACACAGATACTTCTGGGTCACTTCTCTCAGTTAGGAACCTTCCTCACCAAACTGACTGTTGGACCACACCCCTGGTTTCATGAGAAATTGTTTCAGCCATGATTTCTCTTCCTGTATTTCAGAGTAAAGACTGAAGTGACAAATGGAAGCATGTTTAAAAAACACAATGTGAGAGAGACGTTGAGGTCCTTAGAAGTTACCCTGGGTTTTTCTGTCACCCTGCTAGATGTTACACACCTTGTTATTGGACTGATTTCTACTGCTGGACTACTCCTGCGGAGAGTAACAATACTCTTACTAATTAGCTCCCTTTCACACCTTTGGGGATATTTATTTTTGTGTTTGCAGCGCTGTGAGCCAGAACAGCGAGAGAAAAATCTGCAACAGCGACGAGCCGAATGCTTACGTGAATCGCAGCAGCTGCACATGTGCTACGCTGAATTAGAGGATATCTTTGCTCTGGATTTCTATTTCTACTTTTTCATTTCTATATGATTCTTCTTGCATCTAAACAAAGATGATTCAATTTGCTAAATGTTGATGGCTCTTCGTGCTCAGGTGTAAATGAGACGTAATATTTGCTCTTGGTTTGGTTCTCCTGTACAGAACCTTGCAGTACAACAGAAACCTAAAAACATTATTTGTAGTTGTTATTCTTAGTTGTTCTGCTGCCTAAATACCACAGGGTCTGATTATGAAGTTATTGAGCTGCACATACTTTACGACCTGCTTAAGTTCGAGGTCACAGCGTCTGTAGAGCAGCTGGAACATAATGAAGTCTACAAGGTTAAAGCTTTCTCTTCAGTTATTGTTCTTTCTGCTGCTTGGTTTGATGGATCTGAGAGCTTTTGTTTTTATTATTGTTATTATAATTATCATTAATATTTTACTCTCTAGAAGCTTTAAAATAGTGTTTGTGTTTGAAAAAATTGATTTAAGAATTGAACAGAAACATCTGTCCTTCTGAAAATCGCCCAAAGGCACGGAGACAAAGTCAAAGGATGCAACCTGTAACTTTCTCTTCCTTCATGTCAGGACCATCATCCATGATTTATATAAAATGCATATAGCAACAGTAGCACTTTAGTTTGGACTTCATGATTTCTGTAACTGGAAAATATTATTTTGTTTAAAGACAGAAGTGACCGCATAGTTGCAACATCAAAGGGAAATATTAATTAATTAGCATTAAGTATATTTGTTGCTTAAGCGTTTGCACTATAACTTAAGTAGGATTATAACTTTTAAGGAAGGAAAGATTTCAGATATTTAGTTCACTGCTTCAGTTATTTTATATGAAATTAAAACATTTACGTTGGTCAAACATGATGCTCTAAATCAAATAAAAGTTTGAAAATAAATGATGTATTTTTAAATGCTGCAACAAATGTTCACAAAAAGTAACTATAATTAAAACCAGTTAAACAAAATCACATGTTTGAATCATGCTTAACCAAATGCCAGGCTGGAGAGCTGAACCTAAAGTATACGTAGAAAGATTTCAACATCTGAGCAGTTTTTAATGTTTTTATCACATATAAATGTCACAGCAGTGGGTCCTGGCCCAATGCTTTGTGTTTTTGGTTTTCTTTGACTCTTGTTTTTCTTGCTTTTTGTTCTTCTTATTTATCAGGCTCTCAGTAATCTTAGTTCTCCCTCCCTCAGTGTTCATTTCAGCCTGTGTTTAGTTTCTGTTCCCGTGTCCCACGTTTCATCGTTTCATGTCGAGTCAGCCCTGTCTCTCTGTTTCCTGTGTCTCCCCAGTCAGCCCCGCCTCCCTCGGGCACTCATGTGTGATACAGAGTAATAAACCTGACTACATTTACTACACTCTCTTTATTACCTGTTACTTTAAAATTCATACACTAATTATGTCTGCCCATCTCTCTAATGTGAAGGTCAAAGGTCAACATCCCAGTGACATAAGAATAATCCCAAAGGGGCAAAGGCAGCGGTTAATTTAGCACATTTAGCATTAAGGGTACAGCAAGGATATACTTTTACTTATTGTGGCAGGGGTGTGGTCTCTGGCCTGCTGCAGTGGAGGCTGGTGGCGGGACATTGGACGGCACAGGTGAGGGTGATGGAGCTCATGACTCTCCCCTTTATAGTGACGGAGGAGACTGGCGTGGGGGAAGCGTGTAGTGGAGGAAGCCGAGGAGAGAGCTGGTTTCTGGCTACAAAGACGGCGTCAAACCAGAAAAGATTGCTCGTGGTCAAATGTCAAAAGAGCTTGCAAAGAAAAGCGTCTGGACTTCTTTAAGTTACTTGAAGACGTTTCACCTCTCATCCGAGAAGCTTCTTCAGTTCTAAGGTCAAATGGTGGAGAGTCCCAGATATAAACCTAGTGGGAGTTTCCCCCCACAGAGGGACAAAAGGACCCCCTGATGATCCTCTAATCGCCTGAGCCAAGGTGTGAAACTGGGTGTGGGTCCCAATCAGCCAGAGTTTCGGGTGGGTTCATTGTGAAACCTGGCCCCACCTTATCATGCGAATTCCTGAGATCAGATGGCCCAGGATGTGAGTGGACGTTAAGGCGTCTGGGAAGGGATCTCAAAACTGGATTATAGATGGCAGAGAGTTGGTGTCGTAAACCCCGCCTCTGTTCAAAGATGGTCGCTCACAGTGGACATAGATGGCTTCTTTCACTCCTCTTTCAAACCATCTGTCCTCTCTGCCCAAAATGTGAACATTGGCATCCTCGAAAGAGTGTCCTTTATCCTTAAGATGCAGATGGACTGCTGAGTCTTGTCATGTGGAGGTGGCTCTTCTATGTTGTGCCATGCGCTTGTGAAGTGGCTGTTTGGTCTCTCCAATGTAGAGGTCTGGGCATTCTTCGCTGCACTGTACAGCATACACCACATTGTTAAGTTTGTGTTTTGGCGTTTTATCTTTCGGGTGAACCAGTTTCTGTCTGAGCGTGTTGCTGGGTCTGAAATGCACCAGGATGTCATGCTTGGAGAAAACTCTCCTGAGTTTTTCTGATACTCCGGCTACATAGGGGATGACAATGTTGTTGCGTCTGTCCTTCTTATCCTCCCTCGCTGGTGTCTGATCTTCTCCTTTGACTACGACTACGAGAACCTTCACAGACACTTGTGGTCAAATAATGTGTCAATCACCTGTGAATCAAACTGTGTGTGGCTCAGTTCATGTCACAGTGTTGTTTAGTATATCTTCACTTGTCTCACTCTCCTTCTGTTCTGTCCATCAGGACGATCCTCAGCGCTTACACAGATCCTCCATCGATGTTGTAACTGTTGGCATGATGACATTGTATATAATTTGGATTATTTCTTTATCTTGTCAAGATCTATGTCATGATTGTAAATTGTTTAAGCTGTACATTACTGTTTGTTTTTTGTAGTCAACGTTTTGGTGCTTTGTGCTTTTATTTTGAAAGTCAAGTTCGCTTACAAGTTGCGCTAGAATAAAGGTTTTTAGTGGTTTTATTATAAAGGTTTTGTTATTATATAATAATGATAATAATAATATCAATAACATTGAGGCACATTGTGTGGAGGAGGTTCTGTCATATCCTGATCATCCAGACAGATTTGATGGTTTTTATCCTCACCTGCTGTGTAGAAATGGTCTGACTGGTCGCTGTTACTGGGAGGTCGAGTGGAGAGGAAGCGTTTATATATCAGTGAGTTACAGAAGCATCAGAAGGAAAGGAGGCAGTGATGACTGTGTGTTTGGAAACAATGATCAGTCCTGGAGTCTGAGCTGCTCTGATGATGGTCCTCGTTATAAGAGATAAGATAAGATAAGATAGAACTTTATTAATCCCTCGGGTGGGTTCCTCTGGGAAATTCGATTTCCAAAAAAGCACAGCACCGACAGAAGTTACAGAGTTATACACACACACATATATATAAATACAGAGACAATATAAATAAAATATACGAAGGGGATAAATAGAATAAATAGGAATAAAAATAAAAATACAAGTGAATTGCACATTTCAAGTATTGAGTCTATTGCACCGTTGACTATTTACAAAAGTATTGCACAAGGTATTGTACAGTGAGGTGAAGAGGCACTACAGCTTAGTTGTTCCCTCCTTTGTCCTCCTGTTTCCCCTCCCTCTCCCCTCCAGAGAGGAGTTAAACAGTCTGATGGCATGTGGGACAAAGGAGTTTTTAAGTCTGTTAGTTCTTGTCTTTGGGAGAAGCAACCTGTCACTGAACAGACTCTTCTGGTTGTTAATGGCCGTGTGCAGAGGATGCCTGGCATTGTTCAGTTCAGTTCAGTTCAGTTCATTTTTATTTCAAACATTTCAAACATGTGCCTTCACAATCATTACAAAATATCATTCCATTATTTGTTTGAAAAGGAGTAGGCTGAAGTATTTACTTATTTGTCCCTACCCCCTCAAGTTTTACCTCTCATTCATTTAATTTTTTTTGTCTTAAATTAAACAAACAACATATGAAACATATAAACATATGAAGTAAAACAAAACATAACATACATAAATCAAAAACAAGAAATTAGCAAGCCCCACCACAGTATAGTTTCTTTCATATGAAAAATACAGAATGTGTATATTTGCAGATACACAAGTTATGGAAAAACAACAAAACAAAACAAAAAAACCAAAAAACAACCAAAAAAGAACCGCAACACCATTACCAGCAACATTACCATCCTGGGTTAACCCCGTTTTCTTCATTCTTATACTTATTTAAAATTAGGTTTTTATATTTTACTTTAAACTGTTTTATGTTTTGACTGTCTTTTATTTCTTCTGTTAGACTGTTCCATAATTTAACTTCTGCAATTGAGATTGACATAGTTCTTAAAGTTGTTCTAGCACTTTGTATTTTTAAATTCCATTTCCCTCTTAAGTTATACCCACCTTCTCTTTCTATGAACAATTTACAGATTTCTTTGGGAAGCAATTTATTTCTGACTTTATACATTATTTGCGCTGTTTTAAGCTTCACCAAGTCTTGGAATTTAATAGCTTGCATTTTGACAAAGAGTGCATTTGTATGGTCCCTGTACCCTACATTATTTATTAATCTAATGGCCCTTTTCTGTATTATAGTTATTGTTTGTGTGTTACTTTTGTATGTGTTTCCCCAGACCTCTACACAGTAGCTCATATATGGCAGTAGTAAAGCACAGTATAAAATGTGCAGTGCTTTCTGATCCAACATATGCTTTGCTTTTCCCAGGACGGCAATGCCCCGTGCCAATTTCTCCCGAACATAAGTAATGTGTGGCTTCCAACAGAGCTTGTGGTCAATGATCACCCCAAGAAATTTTATTTCATTTACTCTTTCTAAATATACATTGTCAACACATATTTCTACTTCGATGTTTTTCTTTTGGTTTCCAAACAACATAAATTTGGTTTTATCGAGATTCAATGATAATTTATTTATATCAAACCACTTCTTTAATATCGTTAATTCCTGTGTGATCATTTCCAAAACCTGTGGCAATTCCCCACCTGCACACAGTATATTTGTGTCATCTGCAAATATTACAAACTTTAAAATCTCCGATACTCTGCAGATATCATTTAAGTACATAATAAACATTTTTGGACCCAGTACTGAACCTTGAGGTACTCCACAAGCTATATCCATCAAATTAGATTTATATTCATTTATTTGTACATATTGTTGCCTATTCCCTACATAGCTTTTTAACCATTCCAAAACCACTCCCCTAAACCCGTACTTTTCCAGTTTTTTTAATAGAATTTCATGATTAACAGTATCAAACGCCTTCTTTAGATCTAAGAAAACTCCGAGCGCATACCTCTTATTATCCATACATTCCGTTATCTTTTCCATTAAATCTATCAGTGCCAAAGCTGTTGATCTGTTGTTTCTGAACCCATACTGACTATCTGTCATTAATTCATATTTTTCCACAAAACTGTCAAATCTTTTTATGAAGAGTTTTTCCAGTATCTTAGAGAACTGGGAGAGTTTGTAAAATGATGTCTTTCACCGGTTTTGTAAATGGGAATAACTTTAGCAACTTTCATTTTTTGTGGAAAAACTCCTTTTTGAAACGACAAGTTGAATATATATTTTAATGGTTTTACGATACCATCAATAACTGTCTTTACCGTTACCATATCAATATCATTCCAGTCTGTACTGGTTTTGTTCTTAAGTCCTCTAACCATGTCATAAATCTCTTTCTCTTCCACTGCTCTTAAAAACATTGAGCTACTATTCCTTTCAATATTTTCACCAGTGTCCCTTTCTATTCCATCAACCTTTATTTCTTCTGCCAGTTTTGGCCCTATGTTTACGAAGAATTCATTAAAGCCATTTACTATCTCCTCCATGTTATTAATACTTCTTGTCCCTTCTATAAAGTACCCAGGGTAATCATTATTCCTTGATTCATTTTTGATTATTCTGTTTAATACATTCCATATATCTCTTGTGTTATCTTTATTGTGTTCTAACCTTTGTTAAGGTTCAAAATATTGGGGATGGAGACAAGAGAAAAAACCACAACAACAACACTGGTCCGGCCGGGTTGAGTCAAACGATGATTTAATGATCACACACGTGGGAGATGGACACTGATGCAGACAGCCTCAAAATCTCAAAATGGTGGAGCATTGCTCAAACTTTTATAGCCTCTGGTGCCTCCACCTTATCATAAAAAGCCTAAACATTCACATGCTCTCTCTCACACAGCACCTAAGCTACAACCTTGGCTCCCTGTTTATCTGCTCCTGCTGAAATGGGGCAGAAAACTCCAGCACACTCTGTTCTCTTCTACTCAGACAAATTAGACAATAACCTTCTGCGAACAGTATTTCTTATAACTCAGCAATATAATGCATCATAAAACAATATCATTCATTCACAACAAGTCAGCAATTTAATGTAATGCAAATCAGTTTAACTAATGCAATAGTTATCAGCTTCTTCTAATTCAGGAGAATAATGCAAACTAAAACTACATAATAATTCACAATCTTTAATTAGGGGTATAACATGGCATAAAATAATATCATAATTTTACAATTCCCCCTGATGAGGTCATTAGAATAATGACCTCACAAACACCCTGTAGCCCAGTGTGGCCGGGTTCATCTCTTCTCACTCCTGAGGTCCTTTGTCCCCCTGAGGGGCGAACCATATGTGGGATGACCTCTGTGTTTGCGCAATTCAGATGCAAGAAAAACTAGGATTCCAACAATAGCAGGTCCAGATGACACTCTCCAGGTCTCCCACTGCTTTCAGCCTTTATTCTATTGCTGCAGCTACCAGTGTCGTCCAGTTGGGTGATCCTCTGCTCTTAATTCTTCAACCTTAGGGGTTAGACAACCCTTCAGTCGTAACACAGATCAGGGGATTATTCTGCCCCGATTTCAAACAACGATCTGTGTATTCTCCAGAAAAAGGAACAGGAAGGTGTCCCCTTTTTGCCCAAAAGCCTCTCGAACTTCGTTGGTCTGGTGTTCCCGGATTTCCGCCAACCCCTTCATGGTTATTGCTGTGTTTATGGGATCCATCCTTTTGTGGTGACTAGCTGGAGCCCAAACGCCATGACCCTTGGACCCAGTTGATGTCTCGGCAGTCACTGTGTCTGACTCTGCTACGGAGGATCCTCGCATCTCTGTGACCTCGTCTGGTGTCTGTTCCTTTCTCTGTAAGAGACAGAAAACCAAAACACCTCTCTTCCTAACCCTAATAATCTAATGTTGTTATCTACTGACCTTCTAGTGATTCAGAATTGGTCTAAACATTCAGAATGTCCCAGGGACTTATTCTAATCATATCTTATGTGTGTGTAAGCATGTTTGCATTTAGCCCTCTGCACTCAAGGCATTTCCTACACTTTATCAGTCCGGACAGTCACGCCGAACGAAGCTTCTGACCTTCAAAAGGCCGAGTGCCAACTCGTTATAAGCACATTTGCAAGGTGTGTCTGAAAATTATTGAAACCCCTCTTTTTAACAAAAGACAAAAAATTAACAAATCTTCTAAACGCTATTCAGTTCATTTCAATGAGTAATGATTAAACATGAAAGTGATAGTTTATGCTTTTTCACTGATTCTCTAAAAGGTCCGTCTTCTCGGACCGCTATTAGCTTAAGCTTTACCATTCCTAAATTATTAAAGACACAAATGAAGTTATAAAATGTTCAAATAATCCTGGTTTGATGTTAAAGCTCAACCTTCCCCCCCCCTTTTTTGACACATTCCAATGTGTCAAATCAACGGAGCTAGAACATTCAAAAAAAAAAAAAAAAAGTTAGGCAGCTACAAAGTTTCCCAGACTCTTAAGGTGATCCGCGTGTAACGTTCTGACTCAGGTATTTAATATTTTAATAAATCTCGTTTAATTAACTGCCACTATTTAAACTAACCTTAAAGACATAATTTAAGAAAAGATCACAAAGAATAACATGATATCAGTGTTTTGTAAGCGCGTGCGGCCCTCCATGCTCGAAGCCTTTCCCCTCAATAGATCAGTCAGACATTCGCGCTGACTGTAGCTTTTAACCCTTATTAACTTGAGCACAACTCCACAATGAGCAACAAGTTGCAATATGTATAAAAATGATCATGGTTACACCTGCAATGAAAAATTATATCATTATCCTAACACCTGTAAATAGAAGATTCATCAGAGGTTATAACAATCACAGGAACACAGATGTTAGTATAAGGTCAAAAGCTTCAATAAATGATCATCGATGCAATGCTTGTTGCATGATTCTCATACAATAATAATGCTGACATTGAAAATAACAGTAAAACACCCCCTTTTGTCCCGTTTCACTTGACACCTAAACGTTTATAAATGCCTCTTTAATTCTTGATTTTATTTCCCCCTTTTCTCCCCTTACTGACCACAGCAGGGGGATCTTAGTTTTGAATCAGCCATGAATCCAGCTCACCTGATTCATCAGTGAGCTCCACCATCACTGGCGTCTGACAGGGCAACCCGTTCTCACTCCCGACGCGTAAAATAATGACGATTTGTCACGTCCCTTAACTTCTCATGCTGACGCCTAAGGTACCCTTCCACGTTTTTATGTGACGCTGTGGGTTGTCAATTCATTCCAATATGAACCCGCTCGCGGCGATCAGAGACGCTTCGAGCAGAGGCTCCAGCCATCCAGTTACTCCAATAATAACCCCGTCACGGCGAAACATGACGCCGTGAAGCACAATCTAACTGGAGAACCGGGGACCCTCTCCGCGAACGGGTTTTTCTCCCTAATTTAATGCTTTCTTTTAATGACATCGTTAACATTTCTCAACAAAAACACGAAAGTATCACTGATAATTCAACAATAAAATCGCTTCATGTTGTGGCCATCACACAGTGTTTTCCAAACTGATTCACGATCTGAAAGTGCGCAGATTTAACGTACATAATCCTTTGTTAGGTTTATTATTTTCATTTCACACGTAAAACACATTTATAGATTCATTCACCACTCCTGTTAGTTTTGGACGCGCTCGGCTCCAGCCAATCAGACGCAACCTGTGTAAGCAAAGGCTGATGGGAGAACGGAGAGACCCATTTATAAGAATAAGAAAATGAGGCGGAACTGATTGATTCTAATGCAGGTATGTAAAAAATACATATATTTAAAGTAATACCTTGATGTGTGTTTCAAAGTTTGTTTTTTCATAAACGCTTCAAACAAACAGAGGTGACTGATCTCGGAAACGGTGTAATGTATTTAAAAATGGCTACAGCTACCGTCAGCATGCTTGCTAGGTAACGACTACACGTGTCTACTGCAGCATTAGCCATTTAATCCAACGATGATGGATTAAATCTATTACAAACGTTAAAGGACTTGTGTGCTGCAAAATACCCTCACATGGTGCGTAAAGCAGTTTTTGCGCTAAGAGTTCTGCTAGCTCTTTACAAACTGATGATGCTAACGTTAATTGCTAACATTAACCGGAGCGCCAAGACTGAAAATCATTTGAATTGCGTTAGTTATGTATTTATGTCACTGAGTTCTGCAAAAATCTCTTTCCTCTTTAGCTTGAAAATGAGTGATACAGAGGACCCCGAGCTGGAGGAAGAGCTTCAGGCTGCTGACGAACTCCTTCAAGATATGCAGGTAACATTTTTAGTGGAAACAGTTGTTAAAGAGGGAACATGCTTGTCTAATATTTTGTACGGAGTAAACGTTATGTTATTTGAATTTTTTTTTTAAGTTTATGTCAAATTAAGTTGGTTAACTTAACATGTTTTATAATCTTTGCTTTAATCATAGACTGTATTTTAGGTGTTCCCTTTTTTCCTTGTTAATTGCGTAGAATGATGCACAGAGTGAACCTCAGCCAAGACCAGTGCGCTGGAAAAAACGTGACAGACAGGGAGCTTTTATTCCTCAAAGACCATCAACCAGTCGAAGTACTAGTTGCATGCCACGTGGTCAGTGTTCACACAACCATTGATTTTATCTCACAACTTGTTTTCACCAAAGAATTTCAGTAAGTAAATATTCTTCATTCCCCCCCCCCCCCCCCCCCCCCCCCAGTGTCCAGAGAGCAGCATCAATGTCCACGTGAAGAACCTAGTTATGTTGCCAGTGTCAACCCAACAAAAGGTACTTTACCTTCTTGTATATATTGTGATTTCTGTTTACTTTTATATTTGTTGTTATAGTTGAGTTATGCAGGGCTTTTGTGGAGTCCTAAGAAACATACTGCCTAGAGTGTTTTTCAGAGTTTCTTCCTTTCTTTATTTTTTTTCTGTTAGTGTGTGGAACTGAGGTGCTTCGTCAGGAGCTCCTTCAGTTGTTGGAGGATGGAGAAGAGGACGCAGCCATGACTTGTGAGACGTCGTCTGAGTCAGCTGCTACTCACTGGGCGATCAGAAATATGGTGTCCTCGCAAAAGTGGAAAGAGGCCAGGCCTTGTCTTATAGACAATATGTTAGCTACTCTGGATCCACAGTCACACCGTGTGTGTCAGTGTGGCAAACAAGTAGTTGTGAGGTGTCTGGACTGCCTGCCTCTTCCATTCCTTTGTGCTGACTGTGATATTGCAGTTCACACACGCTTTGTCCTGCACAACAGAGAGGCAGTGACAGGAGGGTTTTTGCAGCCTTCATCAGAGTTTCACAAGCCAATAGGTACAGTTTTTAAGTCTTATGCATTTCTTGCTATGTATGAGTATGAGTGGGTGCTGTTATTGTATATTTATTGTGTATCAGTTAATTTCTAATTCTTTTTATATATATTGTGTGTTTTAATGTTAGTTCGGCTGTTGCCTGTGCAAAGGCCAGACCATGTGTGTGACTGCCCAGCAGGTAACGTTGAGGTTTCACCCGGCGCAATTGTGGCTCTTGTAACCATAAATGGTAAGTTGCCCTTTTGTCACACACTACATACACAATAGATGTGTTTGGAGGTTTTATTGCAAATTGTGCATTGCTATCTTGGTTTTAATTACCCTCGGCCCGCAGTATATGTGGGCACCTGTCAAAGGTCATTTGGATTTACCAGACCGATTTGAAAACAACATGAAAAAAATGAATGCTTTGAGCCATGACTGAATTTATCCTTATCCTTTCTAAAGGCCGTTATAACCTTGCATTTCCAGTGGTGAGCTGCACCAGCTGTAGCCTAATGTGGTCCCCCTCAGTTAAGGACATCCTGGGTAGTGGATATTGGCCTGGCACCTTAAATTTCTGCACCCTGTTTTCAATGGATGCCTTTCAGTCTTTCCATGACATTAAGAAGGCTGCACCAGGGATGTCACTTAAGGCATTTGTCAAAATGCTGGATGAACGAACAGCCCATTTTGGAAGGGTGAGTTTCTAAATTTGCTAAGTTTAAGGAAATTGTGCAAATCAATGTTTATGATGACTGTCCTTGAATATTCTGTTGTATGTCCTCTATGTAAAACAATGGCCGAATATCAGCTGATGCCTTCAGTAAAAGTTTCTTGGAGTGGAGTGCTGTATTTTAATGTTTCTTTTCAAACAACTGTCACTGTGTTCGTTCAGCACTTCAGAGCAGGGGAACTTTGAAGGTGTCTTCATTGAAAAAGATGAGGAAGTTGCTGAGTTTGTGAAATACATCCAGAGACACACAAATCATGTAAGATACACATATATATATTAGTGCTGTTAGCGTTACTCTTGTTAAAATGACGTTAATGCCGTAACCATATACACATACGTGTGTGTGTGTGTGTGTGTGTGTGTGTGTGTGTGTGTGTGTGTGTGTGTAGACATATATGGATGGGTCGATATTTTTTTTTATTTTTCTCTTGGTGTTGTCGTAATACTATTTACTTTACTTTATCTTAATGTTTACTTAATTTTGTCACCATGTGTATTTAAAAAAAACAACATGATTTTTATTTTGTGTTATCAGTGCTGTCCTGGGGAGATCTGAGGTCTTGTGTGACTCGAGGCTAATTCAGCTAATTGTTATGCATTTGTTTTAAAACGTTTGTCCCTGATAGGGCTTCATCATGTCATGTCTTTTATGTTAAAATCTTTGAGTGTATAGGTCCCGGGGAAAGGGTTGTGCGGATCTTCATCTTGGACTGCAGCAAAGGAGTCGTCCAAAAAGTCCACTGGGAAGTTGGATGAGGAGGGCATGGAAATAGCTGTTTGTCGCCACGGAGTCCTCTTAGCTGCATTGAACATGTTTCGAGGGGAGATCTTTGCTTACCCCCTTTTTCTCCAGAGGAAGTTGGCAGCTAGCATCCCAGGACATATTACGTTCCTTTGCTCCGATGTGGCCTGTAAATATTTCCCCTATTTAACCAAGCAGTGCCCTGAGCTGAGGAACCTCTTGTCAATGCGTCCTTTTCTCTCCGTCATGCATGCAAAGGCTCACACTTGGAAATGCGAGGTATACTGCAGCTTGTAGTTTTGGATTAGTTTGAGACATTTTGTTATAAGGTTGAATGAATTCAGCAGTCATGTATTGTGACCTCCTTTCTATAGATCAAATGGGGAGGTGCGTTTCAGGTTGGGGCCGGTTCAACAGTTGGAGAAGAGGTGGAACAAGTAAACAGTTTCCTGTCTAGGGCGGCCATCACAACGAAGTACATGTCTAAAGCAGGTGTGTGTCCGTGTCTGAGATTCCACTCAGTCTCCTGCTCATTAATTCTAATTTGTATACTAACTGAAATGCAGGGCGAACAGACATGCTGACCCTCCTGGCTTTGGGGTGGAACAAAAGGAAAGTGGAACAACTGGGCCGCACTTTGAGCCAGCGATATCTAAAGGTCATTTTTTCAACACCCATTTTAATGTGTGTGGTAATGGGGGGAAAACACCAGTACTCTTTTAATGTCAATATGAATGACATTTATGAATGCATTCTTAGATCATAAGGATCCTTAGAGAACAAGTGGAGAGCCTGAATGCGACCAGAAATGAGCTGGGTGTGGATGACGACACACTGCAGCAATGGGTGGCCGATGTGCAGAAATGGGCTGAAGGTGAGTCTCAATATAATGCACTCATGTATAACAATAGGACCCACCATGGCCTCATTAAAGAACTTAGAGTTAAGATCTTTCTGACAGTGTCAACAAACAATGAAAAATAAGCCTTGGAAAAGCAAATTTATGGCAGAGTTGTTGCGTTTCATCAAATTGGATAGAACCTGGGTTGAAATGATGTCGTACTAGTTGGTTTTATAAACCTGAACACCAACATACTTGTTATCTCATGATTATCATGAGATAGCAGCACATGAAGGCTCCAGATGTCTTATAATGAATGTCATCAAGTCAGTGATTACAGAGTCCACTGTAGTTTGGTGACTGTTACTCATCCTGTATTCTGATTAATATTCCTCTCACTTAGAAAGTGAGTAACTGATGGCAGCCTTGGAGCGTTGCAGGCACGAATAGAGGAGCTTGTCGTCATCATCAGAGTGCGAACACAAAGTCTTTACAGACAAAATGGTGTCACAGTTTCTTTGAAACGGACCGTTTGATGCTCAGTTTGTACAGCTTGTACAGCTACTTTGTAAACAGAATCAAATCAGATCCAGGTTTGTTTAAGCTGGATGTGATTTGTTCTAGCAAACAAATTGATGAGTGTAGATTAAAATGAAACTATATACATTATGTGAAGGTGTGAATTTTTTATGATTATTTACAGATAGCAACAAGAGGCGACACAGAATTCGCAAGGTCATCTTAGTTGAGAAGAAACGCTTGGCGGCTGCTGTTGACGACTACAACAAGCTCGCTGAACCAACAAAGCAAATCGTATCCAGTGATGCCCTCATGCAGACCGATATTTGGCCCTGGCAGAGCACAAGTGAACGTAAGCTCTTGATTTATAAATATCCTTTTTAAACAAGCTCCCAGTATCTGAGCAGTAGTTGAATGTTTTGTTCTTGAATCATAATATGCTGCTATGTTTTCCCATCTGATGTTGTTAAACTGTAGCTGCTGCTGACCTCCGGACAAAGAGAAAGGTCTTTGAGAAGGTGATGGCTGTGAGGCGCCTGAGAGAGGAGGAGATGATCCTTTGCAGGGAGATGCGGCATCACTGGACAGTGTTGCGAATGCGTTCTGTGGTGTTGGGGACAATCTCCTCAGACTGTAAGCACTTTATTTATTTATTAATTTTTTGATGAATCGATTGAAAATAAGAGCAGATGCTAAAGTCTTACTGGATCTTTTACCTATATCTAGATTGCTAGCTAACACTGCCTTCTCCCTTTTAAAAAAATGTTTAATTATAGCATCCTAATTCCTTGTGTTTATGAGGTGATGTTTTTTTGTTGTTTGTTTTTTTTACTTTTCTCATATTTATTTGTTTTGTTCTTTTTACAGCCTCCTTTGTTGGCATGTCGGAGGATGCACAGAAGGGACTCTGTAGCCTGGTTTTAAAAAAACAAAGTGAACTGAAAGCTGAAATGCTCAAAGTAAAGGACGTGTACAAGAGAATCCTCAGCCACCAACCACTCCTGGAAATGGACTCGGAGGAGGACATTCCAGACGATGCCACTGAGAGTGATTTGAGCACTTCTGATGAAGACTGATTGTGTCATCATTGATGTTATGTTTGGTAAAATAAAAAGTTAATCACATCTCTGTTCAATGTGATTTTTCAACAGACATTTTACATTTTGAGAAGAAAAATGGAATTTCCTTGGTGCAGTTGTTTACCCTGAATCATTATTTCCCATCTAAGTTAATGACTCGTGCACATGTTCAGATACGATAACATAATTTAATTCATGGGATGCTTTCTGGGCTGCTCAAATAATCACAAAATTTAAAAGCACCAGGCAGCACACTCACAAGTAAATTTTTTGTTCAGTGTTTTGTCAAAGAAATCAACAAGTACAATTGAGATGTTTGCTGTAGTGGTGTGTTTGTTAAGAAGCATGCCAGCACACTGGTGAACTGACAGTCCCAGAATGCACCCGAGCCATTGACTCGCCCCAGAGCAAATGAAATTGCTTATCTAGAAAGACAACCGTCATCAAAGAAGAAGTAAAAGAGTAGGAAACAAATGGTAAGGGAAGGTACTGTGGGGTAGGAAAGAAAGGCCAGAGCTGTGCAAAATGACCTCCAGCAGGCCACAAATGTGCACGTCTGCTCAAACGGTCAGAAATGGACTCCATGAGGGTGGTATGAGGGCCCGACGTCCACAGGTGGGGTTGTGCTTACAGCCCAACACAGTGCCGTATGTTTGGCATTTGCCAGACAACACAAAGATTGGAAACTTTGCCACTGGAGCCCTGTGCTCCTCACAGATGAAAGCAGGTTCACACTGAGCACTTGTGACAGTCTGGAGACGCCGTGGAGAACCTTCTGCTTCCTGCAACATCCTCCAGCATGAGTTTGGCAGTGGGTCAGTTTTGGTGTGGGGTGGCATTTCTTTGGGGAGCTGCACAGCCCTCCATGTGTTCGGCAGAGGTAGCCTGACTGCCATTAGGTACTGAGATGAGATCCTCAGACCCCTTGTGAGACCATATGCTGGTGCGGTTGGCCCCGGGTTCCTCCTCATGCAAGACAATCCTAGACCTCATGTGGCTGGAGTGTGTCAGCAGTTCCTGCAAGACGAAGGCATTGATGCTGTGGACTGGCCCGCCCATTCCCCAGAACTGAATCCAATTGAGGACATCTGGGACATTATGTCTCGCTCCATCCACCAACTGCACCACAAAATGTCCAGGAGTGGGCAGATGCTTTAGTCCTGGAGTCTGGGAGGAGATCCATCAGGAGAGCATCTGCCACTTCATCAGGAGCATGCCCAGGTGTTGTAGGGAGGTCATACAGGCATGTGGAGGCCACACAGACTAGTGAGCCTCATTTTGACATGTTTTGAGGACATTACATAAAACCAGATTAATGATTCTGTATTGCATTGATCAAGGAACCAACCCAATAGGAGCTAAAGGAATCCTCTTGACATTACTTCACTCAGTAAGTTTATACTATGTTTAATGTGCATTTTCTTCATCAGTTTAGAACATAACATGTTAGCGCTCCCTGGTCCTTTTTGGAGACAGATCCTGAGACAGCAGGCAGCTATGGAGAACTCGTGTCAGCTGTGGTAATTAAGGAATACTTTGATTTAATATTGATTTCATGACAACTATCCTCTGGCACATATTCCTGGATATATATAATGACATAAGTAAACTCCCATTTTAGAATCATTGCCTTCTTTGATCTGACTTATTGCCTCAGACTTTGGCCCTGTGTCCCCAAAAGTATAGAAAATCCATGACACTGAGTAAGAGGCCTTCATCATGTTATAAGTGAGAGAGTTTGGTGTAACAGTGGTTGAACATGCCAAATCAATCCACAACATACTGCCATTCCCCAGCTGTAACCTGCATATGCATCAAACCAAAATCCAGTATCATAGCCACAAAAAAGACATAAAGATTAGGTTAAAAGGGTTGTCTCATTTTGCCAGATAGCTTCATCCCAAAAAAGATAAACATTCTTCAAAAACAAAAGTTTGTGAATATTTGCTGTATTGCCAGGCCTAAACCAACCTGTTAAACTTATCAAATTATTGTCATAGATACAAACCTATTGATTGAAACAGAATAATCCATTGAAGCCTCCATCATCATCCACAATCACTGTTACTGTTCAGATTATTTTATCTCTGTTTTCCTCTAGAATGTTTTGAAAATCAGCATTTGATCAACAGACTTTTTAAAAGTTTATTTTGATCCTATTGTTTACGTGTGTAATTGCATTTTTATTGAAATTATGACAGGAAAACCCTCAATCAAATTGTATCTTTGATATCTAATAATAATATTAACAATAATGTTACATATGTAATATGTACACAATAATATTGTGCAAACAAACAAGAAAAATAGCAAAAAATGTCAATTTTTTTTAATACCCTGTATATAAAGACCACATATGAACACAACTCCAAATGTGCAATTGTCACTGCATCTAAACATGACACATTACAAAAAGGTAGAAACATATAATATACAATATGTTCTGAAGCTGGTACTGGTGCAGTTAACTTTGCTTTAGGCTCCCATACACAGTAGGTGTTACTCACTGAAGGAAAAAATGTCCATCCCGGTTTTCCCTCCAAGGCACGAGCGATAAGCAGAGTTCTGTCCTTTCCTTCTAAGATTCCTAATTATTTAAAGTAACACTCAGGTATGCCATTCAGCGTGTTAGTACGAGCTCGGGAGCAGCTTGGGAGAACAAGAAAACAGAGACTGCTTTAGGTTGCCTTCCCAATCGACTCAAAGGTTTATTTAGTACATAACAGCTTATATAGAGAAAAAAAGGTTCGTGTGTCAGCTTTCCCAGTTCAAACCGGTACAGACTAAATAAGGAAACGTCTTCCTGCCTTCTGAGCAAAGTATCCCTTGTGTAGTTTATCAGTTCAGCTATAATTTATGATCATCCCAGCAAAATACACTCCTAGACATAAAATACAGAGTTCTTTCATTAGTGAATTCTGAAACAAACCACCTAGCCTTTAACGAGCCTTTTCCAGGAGATAAAGAAAAAGGGAGGATGGGAGTAAGGAAGTGGTCTCATCTCTGTGGTGTTTTCGACCTTGGGGTACCAGCTTGTGAGTCCTACACATTAATTCTTGGGTCACAGAGAAAGAGAAAAACAACTAGTATATGGGCCTTATTGAGTAACAGTTTTCCTGTATAAAACAATCTTCTGTAAATGCTAACCGTGGTATCAAAATATCATAACACTCACTATACGTGCAGTGCAGTATTACTTTACCTTGTAATATGTTATAATAAGCAAGTCACTTCTATATTTATGAGGATGTAGACAATAATGTTGGCTGATATGTAAAACTATGAGATGTCGAGTGCAGGGAAGATATTATTGATCGATCAGATTCATGAATATGTTAGGTACTTAAGCCACAATTAGAGAGTGAAACAGAGACTGACACTGGTTGAAATGTATAGTAAATATTTTATTTTGAACTTTTATGCTGAACTACAAGCTGTGAACTGTGCGATCTCTGCGACCTGTGGTGCCTGGTTTACTGTGTGTAAAACTGCGCAGGTTCCCATGTGTCATCCCACACTTTGCCACTGTCAGGAGAAAAACATAACAAACAACAACGACAACCACACACAAAATAGGACAATTTAGGTTGTGACACATGACAATTTTTTAGGATGAAATATCTTCTATATTCATGTCATGCTTTATACACCTTCATAGCACAGCAGCAGCCACGATCCATTGGAACCTGCTGGATGAGAGAGCACAGAAACTCCAGGGAAGAAGTTTAGTTAGTAACATGCATGAACTGCATTACTGAGACATGTATGTTTACAGATGGTGGTGAGGGAGAGGGGGAGAGTTTTCAGTAAAAGGAGACGTGACTGCATCTTCAACCAATACTGAGCCTGCATAACCCTGAAAGAGACAGAGAGAGAGGGGGGGGGACACTAACCCCCAGCAGTCTGGTCCTATTACAGCATAACTAAGGGCTGAGCTGAACCAGCCCTAACTATAAGCTCTATAAAGAAGTAAAGTCTTATGCCTACTCTTAAAAGTGTTGACCATGTCCACCTCCAAAAACTCATAATGGACTTTGGAGGTGGACAGCTATCAAGCTCCTCACAGAAGAGGAGCTCGATAGCTAAAAGCTCCCAATTTACTTTAGTCCAAATACATGAATTCAAATTGAGTTGATAACTATTTATCAACAATATGAATGTCTGTTCCCGTCCAACAAAGTTGTTACTACATACCATGTTGAGCAAGGCTTCCACTTGACTTTAACTTCTTCTTTTTCCTGAAAAACATGATATAAACAAACAATTAATTAAGAAAGACATGCAAGTTGCATACAAAAAGGAGCTTATAAACATTTGTGTACTATTGAATGGCTCAATATATTATACAATTAGTTTACAAAAACATAAGAACCACTACAATGCTTGTACTGCCAGCATCGAGTGCATGTCAGCAAAGCAACACTGCTTACATTGTGGCTCACAAGCAAAACTAACTGAAGCAGATGTTACTGAATGGGAAGGAGCACCTCCACATCAATCACTCCTTCTGAGCATGATGTCAGGAGGACTTTAAAGAACGTAAACATCAGGAAGGCAGCATGACCAGGTCGTATCAGGTGGTCTGTTATTATTTAATGTCCTATTTGGAGTGAAATCCTGACTCAGTGGCTGAATTAGTGTAGATTCATCAAATACAAAAGCTTATGGATATTCAGTCAGGCACAGTTCAAATCCGGGAAGTCCAAAGACGCAAACAAATCTGCACAACAGCAGGCTAAATTACTTACATTTACAACTCTCCTGTCTACTATCTCTTCATATTTGAAAATCTTCTGTGTACGGTGTTTTCGGCATTCTGAAAAATAACAAATGAAATATTTACATGAGTTCTGTAAAACTGGAAAAAATGCAAAAATTAAGAAAAAGAAATCTTAACAAACTTAACGAACATGTCATGTGTTTCGTACATTTACAATACCATAACGTCTAACCTTTCCTTGTCCTTTTTTTGTTTGGGACATCCGAGGTGTACACCGTAGAAATTGAGGGAGATGCAGGATGTGGAGATGGAGAGGAGGATGCAGGAGAAAGCAGAGATGAAGAGGAGGATGCAGGAGGAAGCAGAGATGGAGAGGAGGATGCAGGAGGAAGCAGAGATGGAGAGGAGGATGCAGGATGAAGCAGAGATGGAGAGGAGGATGCAGGAGAAAGCAGAGATGAAGAGGAGGATGCAGGAGGAAGCAGAGATGGAGAGGAGGATGCAGGAGGAAGCAGAGATGGAGAGGAGGATGCAGGAGGAAGCAGAGATGGAGAGGAGGATGCAGGAGGAAGCAGAGATGGAGAGGAGGATGCAGGAGGCTGACAGAGGGAAGATGTTGGTACAGGCTCTAAATGAAGAATAAATTCCTCGTTTAGAGCCTCTGGGTCTGGGACTGGTCCAGCATCGACACTGTCAGCAGAGGATGGTCCAGCTGCTGGTGTAGAACTTTTAGCAGGAGGTGAAGCTTGTAATTCTGAAAAATTTTAAATATTAAACATTCATTAAAATGGGTTGAAAAAATGTACAGTACACATAAACACATAATAAGTAGTGATTTGCATGTTTTCAGTTAAGTTTTTACTAAAGATACAACTGGTAAATATTGGCATCAAATAAGTCATCTCGCACACTCACTGACCCAAATCATTCAGTACAAGTGCCCTCTAGGGTAGTGTGACATCTGTAGTGCTTTTCTACATTATACATTAATAAATTAATGAGTGTGACTATAAATCCAGATAGATAATGACTTTTTCCTCTGATGACACTACTTTCCTGACTTTGTGGTGAATAACATTTGACACTTCAAGCTAGTACTGTGACTTAGGAGTTTTGTACAATGGTGATGCTAACTACCTCAGGGAGGTAATCAGGTAACCTCTTAAGAAGTATATAAGTTATTTAAGAATCTTGGTGTTCATATTGGTAACATTATATAACATTTGTTATACTAGAAAGTCTCGAAGAGAATTATCAGGTCTGGTTTTCGTGAAGATTTTTAAAATTACATTTGTATATACATGAGTGTGAAAGACCATACTATACACACACACATACAAAATTGTTCAGGTGGGTAACACCAGAGGTTCAGTATGGCTAGCTTTGGTGATGTGACCGACACATGGGGAGGTAATAAGGCAGATATAACACTATTTTCATGTTAGCAACAGGACACGTAGGGCAGCTGTCACCTCACAGCAAGAAGGTTACTGGTCTGAACCTTGGCTGAATAATAGAATAGAACAGAATAGAGTAGAGTAGAACAGAATAGCTGGTGACTGTTAACTATCCTCATCCTCACCATCTTGTTTGTCTCTATGTACCCCGTGATGATCTGCCTTCTTATCTAGGGTGTACCATGAGTATCACCCAAAGACAGCTAGGATAGGCTACCTGATAAGGACACCTGGTTACAGATAATGGACAAAGCATATCTTACTTCTCAGAAGGTGTTCATAAAGCTTCCTCATCTTCATGAGGATGTCACGTGCAGCACCTTCCGCTGGTTCGATCTGAGTGATCACATCCCCTACTATACGGCCCTTACGGTCAAACTGTCCAAGAAACAGAATTGGTTGGTAGCCCAGGGCATGTAGCTTTGAAACCTGCAAGAACAACAAAGAAAAACATGCAGCCAGTCTTTCATGTAAGCAAATTGATGTATAACAAACCTTTAAGTTTCACATCTTTGTTGTTTTATTGTTGTCGATAGTTAAAAAGTATTTATGGTGACCAAACCTGTAAATGTATGATAAAATCCATCTTGAAATGTTTTGTCTCTCAGTTAATAGCCGATTAAATTAAAAATCAGAAGTAGCTTGAATAAAAAATAGTTTTTAACAAGTTTTTTCTAGTTTGATGTCTTTAGTGTGATGATGTTATTCTGATGTGAATAACTTTTTTATTTATGCTCTTTTATAAATTAATATTTTATGTGTATATACATGTCTTGTTAGTTTCTTACTTCATGATATACAAGAAAACATTGACAACTGTGATTAATAAAGAATTGTCTACCAGACCAACCACTTATTAGATCAGAACTTTTAAACTTACTGACAACTGGGCTGAATTAACCACCCTGCTCGCATTTCTGTTTTTTTTTAACAGAGGCAGCCCAGTTACTGTTTTTAAACTGTTCTTGTTTTTTTTTCAATCCCTCCTTCAGGTTCAGGCTGCCCAGGCATCCACTGCATGTCTTCCTGTTGCAGGTGTTTGGGGCCTGACAGGAAGGGCATGGTTTGGTTTTTGGCTTTGTCATTTCTGCAAATGAAAATGGAACATGTAGGGATTATTTCAGGTCTGTTTTGGTGAAACGATTACAAAAATAATTTATGACCAAAGAAATAACTTATATTACGAGGCAGTATTACACCATATTTAGAAGAAAAAAATCAATTACGAGATTAAAGTCATTAATATTGAGTTAATTACGTGAATAGGGTTAAAAAAAACCCTGAATTGATTACAGAAAAGATACATTGCTAAAATAGAGCAGTACTAACATTAGCTGGGTGGCCAAGCAAGTGTCTTACACATGAGAATACATCACAAAAAAATTTAAATAAACTTTTGCAGAAGTAGTTCTCTTGGTACACAGACTGCTCTGTGAAAACATTTCAAGTTTAATATCAGTTTAATATCACTGAAATTAATATTTCAGTGAACATGCAAATTACCCACAGTTTATCACAACTTACTTAGCTAGGATCTGCCTCGTGTCCAGTCGAAAACTTAGCTGCAGGACCGTGAGTTGAAAGATACATTTACTACGACTCCCAAGATGCATTGCAGTAAAAACCATCCAATCGCCTTGCTTAAGATCTGTTGACGTGTCGCTAAAGGCGCGCTGTAGATAAATATTGCAATTTGTAAAAAATAAAATAATACAATTTGCATTTTTTAATTACATAATTAAGCACTGGGCCAGTTTAATTTCGTATTATCGCTGGTTATTATTTTAGAGTAAATAAAGGAATAACGGGTAGCACCAAGCTGTTGTTATCTTCATTTCCATAGCGACGGCGGTTGAGGATTATGGGTAGTGTGCAGTTACGGGATTAGTGCGTCTGCGTAAATTGGTCTGATTGGTTGGAGCCGAGCGCATCCAAAACTAGCAGGAGTGGTGAATGAATCTATAAATGTGTTTTACGTGTGAAATGAAAATAATAAACCTAACAAAGGATTATGTACGTTAAATCTGCGCACTTTCAGATCGTGAATCAGTTTGGAAAACACTGTGTGATGGCCACAACATGAAGCGATTTTATTGTTGAATTATCAGTGATACTTTCGTGTTTTTGTTGAGAAATGTTAACGATGTCATTAAAAGAAAGCATTAAATTAGGGAGAAAAACCCGTTCGCGGAGAGGGTCCCCGGTTCTCCAGTTAGATTGTGCTTCACGGTGTCATGTTTCGCCGTGACGGTGTTATTATTGGAGTAAATGGATGGCTGGAGCCTCTGCTCGAAGCGTCTCTGATCGCCGCGAGCGGGTTCATATTGGAATGAATTGACAACCCACAGCGTCACATAAAAACGTGGAAGGGTACCTTAGGCGTCAGCATGAGAAGTTAAGGGACGTGACAAATCGTCATTATTTTACGCGTCAGGAGTGAGAACGGGTTGGACAGGGTGGTGCTGCATACTCTTCCTTTAATGTCACTATTTTCAACCTGTTAATTAGAGTGTTTAAACCTGAAGTCGACTACGTCCACAACAAGTCAATACAGCTGTAAATGTGGCCAATTATCAATCAATTACCAATCAATAACAACAGATAACTTCTATTTTATGCATGCTTTTAATCAACCACTCACCCAGAGGATCTCCAATCCCAGCAAGTTCCTTCTCCTCCTTTAATGAGTCTGTCCTCCTTCCATGCCCTGGTAACCGGTCCATCCAGAGCCATATGATCTCAAATATACATACAACAAGCCAAACTACACCTTGGTCACACCAACCCCTTTCCACCCCCAAGATGTCCAATGCCATCCTAGTATGGACTGTCAAATGCGGCTTTAACGCTGACTGTTCTGACAATCCATCTCATACTTTTCCTGGTCAGATTTGCCAATCTCTGCACCAGGGTTTTAAACGTTTCGCCATTTTCATTAGGTTTTATTTTTTATTTAGTTTCGACTCCAGATTTTCAATTTTTTGCCAGTTGTAATTAGTTTTTACCAATTCTTTGCTAGTTTAGTCTAGTTTTTATTTTCTGAAAATCCTTAGTTTCAATTTAGTTTTATTTGTGTTTTGCAAAAGTTAAGTGTAACAAAATCTCAGTCCCATCATATCAGTCATGCTCTTCTGGTTATCCTTGGGTGTTGAGACTAATAACTATTAACTCTTGCCGCACCGAGTGGTCCTAATTTTGGTTAAAGTTAATTGATAACCTTTTGAAGGCGATTGTTTCACACCTTTATTTAGATGTCCCAGTCCTGTTATCTCGGGATCCATCACGTTGCCTTATCTGGGGTTAGCTGTTTTCTTGGGATGCGAGTTAAGTGGGTGAGCTCTAAAAAGAGGGGGAGTGTGCTCCCCCTGATGAGGTCTTCTAGGTAAGCTAGGTTAACCTTCTTGTGTGAGCTTTTCAAGTGCACTTTTAAGGTTTGTGGGATTTTTTGTTTTATAAATGTCCCTCAAGACCCCCTGATGACCCAGTAATTCATTTTTGCGCACTGTAGTACACATTTAGTTTTTTGCTTGTAGCTCTCATACTCTACTTGCCACTCCTCTAAGTCCTGATGTTTCTTAGAGAGGACAACAGAACCTTTAAAATTATATCCCATGTGTGGGGGTGTGGCCTTGCCAATTGTTTTTCCCACCTTTTCAAAATGGCTGGCGTGCCCACAAGCACATTTTATGGAAGAAAGAAAGGTAAGCTTGATATTTACAATTAAAATGTTTTGTTAAACTCAGAAATTTATTTTATTCAAAAAATAAACATCTAGTAAATAATTTCAGGGGTCTTTAAGAATTAGGCTCATTTACTTTCACAGGGAACATGACTAATTTATTAATGTGTGCTCTACACATTGGGACTTTATATTTATATTTATTTCACTTTTTCCTAATACCCAACTTTTGACAAAGGCGGAGAGAATTCTTAACACAATTATTAAGGGAGATTCAAACATAGATTTTTCAAAATATGAGAGGGTCAGGACCCACTAAAAGCCACAGAGAAGATTATCGAGATGCAGTGGCAGATGTAATAGAGAAAGACACAGGGCCACCTGAAATCTGTCGTCCTATCTGGTGCAAAACCAACCTGTAGTAGAATCTGGAATTTTGATTTTGAGTTAAAACTAAAATATGGGTAAAATGCAGAAATCTTTTCCAGTAAAGTAAAAAATAAGAGTCGCAATTATAGTTGAATCCATAACACCTAATTGTTTCTACGAGATCACGTCGTTGCCGAGAGTTATCAGTGATCTCAATGTGTGAAAGGAACTCACAGTATCTGGAGTTTAAGCTCCTCTTGGCTGAGAAACCTGGGACAAACATGTGAACAAGACCTGAATAATACCAGTAATGAAGACTTCTCTCCAAAGATCAATAAAAGGAAGCCCCAATCTGATGAGAGTCTAGCAAAATATGGTTCACTCCACTTGCCTGAAATGGTTAGCAGTCCAAGGCATTTCAGTTGTAGAATGATTGGGTACAACAATGAAACAGATGTGAGATGAGGGGAGTGCCAAATGTTCCTTTGTGTCTCCAAATAAAATCAGTACTTCCTCAGATATCCTAAATAAATTGACTTTTGTGAAATAGAAAGTTCAGTGCCATCACTTATTCCTAAACCAATAGTTTACAGCTAGTGAAGTGTCAGTGACTTCTGGGTTGGTCCCTGATCTTCATCTTATGAGATTGTTATTTTAATAACACTTGATTCATTTAAAAGAAAAAAGAAAAAAAAGAAAAAAAGAAAAAACGAAAATATTTTCTCCCTGTTTTTTCTTATTCTCTGGGTCTCAGGAGGACATTACGTCCCTCTCCACTACAAGACTCTTGTTATGTCTACAAAACAGTCATATTAAAATCATCCTCAATTCTATTCTGGCGCTGTCTCCCGACTTTTCCTGACCTGATTCTGCGTGTGGACGGAGCAGCAACACAGACGACTCGACTAACGTACTACCTTAACTTTACTACTGCAGGGCACGCACACATCAATGCAACCAAACACATTCTGCTATAAATCTAGTCAATTTTAGTTAGTTTTGTGAACATTCAGTACAGTTTTAGTTAGTATTTCTTTTTTTGATTTTATTACCGTTAACGCAAATTTTTCCACTTCTACTTTTCGTTATTTCATTTGTTGTCTTTAATAATAATAATCTCCTCTGCACCCTTGAATAAACACCATTAACATGATCAACCTTTTGCTGCTTGTTATTTCACCATCTTATTGAATCAAATACTTCATGCTTATGTGGTTTACGACATTATATTTATCTAAATCTCCACTTTGTGTCTAAATGTTTGAAGAATTTTTGAGGGTCAAATTTTGAGAATTTGACCATAGTGAAAGTTATGGCGTTATCACCCCCTTTGGGGATTACCTTTTTCCAGTTTTGATGATATTCCTCCCCGTTCTTTATTTTTTTTTCAAGTACCCCTCTTCGGTGGCGAGAAACTGTTGGTGTGATCAAGCGGGTGCTGTAAAAACAAAAGCTCAGGACAGAACAGTCACCAGTCATGTACTTCATTCAAAATTAACAAATATCAAGCTTCATATTGATCCTCTGAGTGTAATGGTACATTTTAATTTGCACTTCTAAAAACAATATTTTCTTTATTTTACTCTTGTTCTTGTGCAGCACCACCCCTCAGCACATGCCCCTGTTATTTTATCTTACTTTTAAATTGTTGACTACTTCAAGAGAGCGCCCAAAAGACGGGGACCAGTGTTTATCATTACATATCTCCATTTTGAGTGTGGCTGTCTATCATTCCCCTCTTATTCATAGACCTCGGTGGAGGGTTTTTTGTTTGTTTGTTTTTTTTCTAAAATTAATTGACTCTCTATAGTGACCCACTATGGTTAATAATAACATGCTCAGTCATGAGTGGGATCAAACCTTTTCTTCACTTTAGCATTTAATATTCCCAACAATATAATGTAATACCTTAATTAAAACACAGCTACTAAAACACAATTTCCTTAATGCAAACATCAGTAGCTCAAAATTAGCAACCAAAGGGTTCAGTCTGCAGTTCACACTGCTGTGAAGCTACAGCTCTTTAGTCTCTGTCATTCTTCTGTTCTTGCAGACAAAACAAAGCAAAACAAAACATCCACCCTTCTTTTACAGGCTGGGTGAATTGTCTGTGGACATTCAATAATCCTAAAGTCAGCACCGTTTTTGTCTCAGTATCAAGTCAGTTAAACTTTTAGTCGTCAGTCCATGACTTTTAGTCGTCAGTCATATGCATACATCCACACACATTCATACCAAAAGTTGCTGATAATGGAGTCTCACGCGCAGCCTATTCGAGGCTCCATCACCAGCAAGATGACGTCATCATTTTAAAGGAAACAGCTCCTTGTTTGTTTTTCCTTCTTTGGACTGGATTGACTCGCTGCAATCCTTTTAGGCTTCAGGATCAGTGTCCCATATAAGTGAATTTTCTCCCAAGCTCATTATAATCATGGAGAAAAAATACTTTGCGACTGTTTTCAATAAGAATATTTTATAGCGCTTTAAAGTTCAATCTCTCAGGTCTGGATTAAAGAGCTGATTTGTTAAATCAGGAACTCACAAAATACCAAAATATCACCACCGGTGGATCACACCTCTCAGATGTTCTTATCTCAGTGCACTGTAACAAAAGCAAAAACAAACGTAAACAATAAAACACTCATACAATAACAGATACTGGGGCCCATTGCAAACATGTCCAAAGTTCAAACCATCTTTCTCTCTCTTAGAGAAAGAGAACAATCCAAACCTCACTGATAGAATCAACCTAGTATCAAACAAAACCCAAAGATCAACCAAAACTCCTTTTTTGCACCAACAAAACATGTTGGATTTACTTGACTCAATAGTAGACACTAGTTACACACCAACTCTTTACCTTGGCAAAAACGTAAACAACTAAGTTGAATCAACACAACCTTTTCATAATCTCTTCGAAATAAAACTCACACCATTCATTCATCATTTTCGCTCTGTACCACTGCTCCTTGTTAGACTGTGTGAAGCACAGTAAACAATTCAGTGGAGGCTTTGAGCCATAAACAGACATCACGCACAGACATTGTTTTCATTATCAAAGTGCTTCAGACCATGTCCTCAAAATCTACACAAATGCCCTCTGCGTGGCATGAAATACATTTAAGCAATAAATAATCAATCAGTTCTTGCTGTTGTAACCAACTCCGTATTTGGATGTTTGTGTGCAGCATTTGTTAGTAAAGCATTCTTCATTGCATCAGCGTGTGTGTGTGTGGATCACTTCTCAGTTCATTGAATCAACATTTTAATTTGTGTGTGTGTGTGTGTGTGTGTCATTTCTCCCTCAATCAACGAGTGCATATGTTCATATGTATGTTTCTTTTCACTCTGAGTCGGTGCATGTAGATGTGTGTGTTTGTGTGGGTGTTTGTGTTCATCACTTTCCTGTTGTAGTGTTCTGGGTAAACCACGGCCTGAAGCGTGCCCTGGGTCCTGCCCTCCTCCTTTTCAGTCTGTTTGCATCCATTGGTGCTGCTGCTCAGAGTTCTGTCCATACTGGTTCTGGCCCCAATTGAGGCAGTCCTTTTCTCCAGTGTCCAGCATCTTCTCCTTATTTCGCTCCTCCTTAACTTGACCCTTTTGCTTCGGTCTTCCTTCAGGGTTTTGATACGCAGCTCAATTGTCTGGATGTCCGTTTGTTGCTTGCAGAAGTGCGACTGCTGTCCGTTTGTTTGCAGGTGGAACGGCTGACATCCAGAAGGTGTATAGGAGAGTCTGCAGCTTCCACCTCCCCAGTGGAAGACCTCAATCTTTGTTCTGTTAGTTTAACACAGGCCTCAAGGCTCTCTGGGATCCCTGCTTGCACTCTCAAGCCCACGGCTGAGGTCGTAGTCGTGGTCCCATTCCAGGGGAATGGAGTCCATGGTTGTTTGGGTGTCTCGGCCCGAGCGTTCAGTCCAGAGCTGGGCAGCCCAGGACGCTGAGCGATCGGAGGACGGCAGAGGTGACAGGAAGCCATCCCCCTAACGTTCGCTCCATAGCAGACCGGACAAATCACACTGCTCATCTAGCTCCAGGATGCTCCGGCCTGATTTCAAGTCCGGTGTCTTGGACTCCAAGCCTGATGGGTTCGATTTTCAGCTAGCTCCTCCTGGGCCATGCTCAGTTTCTGCTCTGATGCCTCGAGGTCTTATTGAGGGCAGAAACCTCAGAGTCTTTTCCGTAGAAATCAGATTTAAGTCCATTGATGTTTTCCTTGCTTTGCTCCACGGCCTTTTGCGGCTCTGCTGTTCGGCTCTTCTCAGAGGTCAGCTCCTGGCCGAGCCCCGACACCTGTGCCTTCAGCTTATTTTCTCCTGGTGTTTTGTCCATTCTGAGGTGCCTCCTGACCTCAGTTACTCCTCCTGTCTCTGGCACGCCCTTTTTGCTGCCCGATGGTCATTGTTGGTCCGTCACTGTCCTGCACAGTTTTAATGCAGAGTGGTTAAGGTCAGCATGGTTTTGCTCTGCCTCACTTTTCATCTGGGCTTAATGGGCGTCTCGTCACAGCTCTGTCAGCTGAAGCTGTCTTTTTCCATATGGCAAGAATGTAAAGAGTGTGTGAGAGGGGTGTGTCCAATCAGGCACAATGCTGGTGGCTTTGCGAGTGCCTCGTTTTCCAAATCCAGATGTTTATTTGTCACGTACACAGCAACAGAGAGAACAGTCTGTTGTTGGGATGGCTGAGGTCCTTCACGATCTTCCTGGTCTTGGTCCAGCACCGCCTGCTGTAGATTGAGTGCAGGTCAGGGTGCTCGGAGCGGATGGTGCGCTCAGCTGATTGCACAACCCTCTGTAGTGCTTGTCTGTCCGGCATGGTGCTGTTCCCGAACCAGACAGTGATATAGCTGCTCAGGATGCTCTCAATAATTCCTTTATATAAGGTGGTCAGAATCGGTGGTGGGAGCCGGGCCTTTCTCAGTCTTCTCAGAAAGAAAAGACGCTGACAGAAATCTCCCCGTGTAGTGAAACGGGCCTTGGATTACCGCTCTCCGTCTCTGCTGCATGAGATCATTTTCCTGCAGCACTGTTGACATTTTCAAGTTGTTGTTGCGGGTTCAGCTGCTTTAGCATTTGGTCAGGGTCACATCAAAGATGGTAGAGGAGAGAGCAAAGATGGTAGAGGGGAGAGCAGGAGTCCAGGGTCAGCCTCGGCTTTTCCGGGCCGACAAAGCAGCCTGTAATCAAGCATAAAGAGAAAAAACAAAACAAAACAAAAACAAAAACAAACGAACAGGAAAATCATGTTGTATTGGCTGTGTTACTCAGAGAGGGGAAAAACAACGGGACCAGGCCCTGTGTCAGCCTTCTCTCCCCCTTTTTTTTTTTTTGTTTTTTCTCACCATATAATCCTCTCATAACCCACCAAGCTGACAGGACAACACAGGTACATGTTAAAATTCTTAAGATCATGTTTAAAGCACAAAAATGGAATTTTCTTTCATTCAGTAATCACTTGTATTAATCAATCAGAAGAAAACATGTCACAATTTGACTTTTATTAACCACTAAATTTGTCGTGTTATCACTGGTTGTGATTTTTTTTTTTTTTTTTTTGAAGTTAAGTTGTCCTGCAACCCAGAGGGTTTATTTGTTAGTAGTGGATAAACTTTATTGTGTAACGGCGGGTGTATGTTAAGCTTCACTGCTTTAAACTTGCTGGAAAATCTTCACATGTTCATGGGTGTAAGCTGTTTCTTCATTGCGTGTATGTGTGTTTGTAGATGGGCTAATTTAACGTTTTTTTCTCAAACGAGGCATTTCTCTAGCACGTGCCTCTCTCTCACATTTCTCTGCTTGTGTGTGTTTTTGTTTCACCTTCTTGTTGTGATGCTCCAGGCGCCTTCCCAACCTCCACAAGTCTGTTGGCCGCAATTTTATGTGTAAAGGGCGGCTCGTTCAAAACACACGGAGGATGGACTCGGCTCGTAGTAGAAACATTTGTCGGCGTTTCATAAATGGCTCTTGCAGATTTGGTTCAAGATGCAATTATCGTCATGAATGGCCAACCATACACTCATCCCAAATATGTCGGTATTATCAGAAAGGTGGATGCTGGTATGGTGAGCGCTGCAGGTTTTTCCATGTTCTTCAGTCTGAAGCTGGCACAACTGTTGCAGGAAGAAGGGCTTCAGTACCTACGGTCTCCTCCTCCAGTGTGGCTCACGCGTCACCTGATAGGCGAGGGTCAGAACCTGCAGTTCTGCAAGCTGAGGTGACATCTGAACAAGAGTGCAGCAGATCAGAGTTGGCAGCTGATACCTCAAACCCTCAATGCGACACTGGGCACCTGCCAGCGAATATCGCTGAGGAGCAGTCAGAAGAATCTGGTCTGGGATCGTCTCAAAGCTCAGAAGCTGCTGAAGCAGGTGCCTGCGATGGAAGAAATGAGGAGATCTCCCCATCTGAAACCCCAGAGAATGGGGCTGCCGCTGCAGCTTCTGGTTCTCAGGGAAGGGAGGAGGAAACTGAGGCCTTCCTCAGGAGCAAAGACGTGACCTGTGGGATCTGCATGGACAAAGTGTATGAAAAGACTGATCTGAAAAGCGGTGTCTTTGGCATCTTGCCCAACTGCAATCACTCCTTCTGTTTACAATGCATAATGACCTGGAGGAAGACCAAAGACCTCGGCCTGGTTGTGATAAAACGCTGCCCACAGTGCCGCGTGAGGTCTGCCTTTTATGTGCCGCACAAATACTGGGTTGAAGGACAAGAAAAGGAAGATCTAATTACTGAGTTCAAGCAAAAATTCAGTAAGAAATCCTGCACCTGCTATTCTCGATACCAATGCTGCCCCTTCAAAAGCGAGTGCCTTTACCGACATGACAAAAGTCGACACAGCGCGTCCTTTCTGCATTTTGGAGAAGATGACTTTGAGGATGAAGATGATGGAGTGGATCTAATTAGTTTCTTCATAGCCATGACCCTTCTTGGTGATGATGATGATGACGACCTTGAATTTACTTTTTTACCTTACTAAAACAGTGTAGTTTGAGTGCTCATCTCCCTCCCCCTTTTATTTTTTTTTCCTTTTTTGGTCAGTGTTTGAAACCACTGAATGGGGTCTATAACCATCATTGGTCCCTGGAAAATGCATGGCTGCTGCCTTTTTTTTTTTTTTTTTTTTTTTTTTCTTCTTCTTCTTCTTTCCTTTTTAAAAACCACCTGTGTCTTCATGAAATTATTACTGAAACAGCCTACGAGTAGCTTTGACTCAGGATCATCGAGTGGAAAGTACATCTCACTTAAAGGACTCCTAAATTCAGACAGGAACCTGTCTCCAAGTCTGTGCACACTTGGACACTCCAGAACTCATGGCTAGTGGTCTCAGCGTAAGACACCTTTGTTTCTAGTTGGGGTTTATAATTTTTTTTTTTTTTTTTTTTTTTTTAAATACTACAGCTGTTATGTGTTAAGTGTTTAGCCAACTGTCAGCTTCTCTTCCAACTTCTGAGCGTGCCAATGTAGACATTTCCCTAGTAGCTTGGGCCATTTAGATATTTTTAAAGTGTTATGTCGATGGTAGTTTTAATTGCCCAAGGGTTAAAAAAAAAAAAAAGTGTACTGTCCTAATGTCTGATATCTGTATAAAAATGATTAGTTGTCACACACTTCCCAGTTTTGGTAAGAACAAATGATTTTATGTCCTTTTTTTTTTTTTTTTTTAAAAAAAAAACCAAATTGTACCTGTACACAAAAAATAAAACATTGATTCACTTTGTCTCACTAAAAAAAAAAAAAAAAAAAAAAAAAATTTTATGTGTAAAACTTCTCTTAATTTCTCCTTTAATTCTCTGCTAGCTGCTGTCTTTTCCACAGCTGCTGATTCTTGCTGAGTTTGGTTTCCATTACTATAATTTTGCTTCGGCCGCCGTGCTTGTGGGGGCAGTTGGTCCAGCCCCATAGCCACCTGTATCAACACACAGAGATTTATTTAATATCATTTTCATCACTGTTAAATAGACTAGCAGGCAAGACGCCCACCTTTGCACTGCAGACTACATGCCAGTCTCCCAACACACTCCTCTCTGAGTTTCCGCTTTAAACTCCAACATCATTCACACCCTAGTCATTCAACACCTTATTTGTAGTATCATAATCAGCAAAATCAGCGTTTTACTTACAGACATGTATCATTGTTTGCAAATCAAAATTATAAAACTCAAAAACACGCTAAACAGGAAGCAAAGTCCTCTGTGCGTGTCACAGCTCATTTGCATGTTCACACACCGTCTAAAAATAGCTCGCAGCGCTGCAGTGCGCTGTCGTCACACACAGGGTCACACAAAGCTCAGACAAAACTCTTCTATTTTATATTACAAAGACGTCTTATATTTACAATCACTGACAGGCCTGACAGATTCAGCACCTAACAAATTTCGACAAATTTAAGTTAACGGGTCCAACCGAAGAAAGTTAACTTTTTTGTAATCAATTAACCAGTATCTGTTTCCTCCAGAACAGCCTATGGCCTGATTTCTAAAGAACCTAAACAATTTCGACAAATTTATCATAACGGGTCCAACCGAAGAAAGTTAACTTTTTTGTAATCAATTAACCAGTATCTGTTTCCTCCAGAACAGCCTATGGCCTGATTTCTAAAGTCCCTAACTCAATTTAACTTTGTCCAAACAAGCACATGACACCGTTTTAAACGGTGAGGAGACTCGGTAACTCCTAGCTTATTTCAGGATGCCCTGTACCCCACAGTTAAGCCAAACTGAACTAACCCTGTTCGCCGACAGGTCAAGACCGCGCGTCCACGGCCAGGAGGGAGCGTAACCTCCGGGCTATGTGCTTCTTAGCATCTTCCAGTGCCGTCCTATAACAATTTTCACCTAAACAATTTTGACAAATTTTAACATATCAATTAAACAGTATCTGTTACCTCCAGAACAGTTTCTGACCTAATCTGTAAAACTATTAACCAGTCTCTGTTTCCTCCAGAACAGTTTCTGTCCTAATTTCCCTACCAAACTACCTGAGCCTTCAGCTCAATATCCAGGGACTCAAACCCAACATTATATCTGTTACCTCCAGAACAGTTTCATATTTCTTCAACTTCATTAAACATTCTTAAGCAACTTTAACTGCATAACACACGGTGATTCTCATCAAAATCAAAACAGACACTCTACCAGTAATTTCAGTGAGTAGACTTTAATTTAGTCATATCCAATTTGGCACATTTTGGAAATAATTCAACAGGTAGTGCCTTACCTTTAGATAAGCCGGCTTTTGTCCACTCACATCAGACCACTGGCTCATGCCTGTCCGTTCGACAACCTCGGACCGTCCAAACTTTTAAATTCCACCCCAATACCACAGGACGAGCCCCCAAGCTGTTAAGGTTCAAAATATTGGGGATGGAGACAAGAGAAAAAACCACAATAACAACACTGGTCCGGCCGGGTTGAGTCAAACGATGATTTAATGATCACACACGTGGGAGATGGACACTGATGCAGACAGCCTCAAAATCTCAAAATGGTGGAGCATTGCTCAAACTTTTATAGCCTCTGGTGCCTCCACCTTATCATAAAAAGCCTAAACATTCACATGCTCTCTCTCACACAGCGCCTGAGCTACGACCTTGGCTCCCTGTTTATCTGCTCCTGCTGAAATGGGGCAGAAAACTCCAGCACACTCTGTTCTCTTCTACTCAGACAAATTAGACAATAACCTTCTGCGAACAGTATTTCTTATAACTCAGCAATATAATGCATCATAAAACAATATCATTCATTCACAACAAGTCAGCAATTTAATGTAATGCAAATCAGTTTAACTAATGCAATAGTTATCAGCTTCTTCTAATTCAGGAGAATAATGCAAACTAAAACTACATAATAATTCACAATCTTTAATTAGGGGTATAACATGGCATAAAATAATATCATAATTTTACACCTTTTAATGTAATACTCTCTTTTACAGGATCTCATTATATTAGTTAATTTATTTTTGTAAGTTTTATACTTCATTTCAGTTTCTATTGTTCTCTTTTTTATGAATTCTCGATATAAGGTATTCTTTTTTTTGCTGGCATTTTGTAGTCCTTTTGTCATCCATGGTCTTCCTGCATAGTTGTGTTTCCTATTGATTTCAATTACTGGGCAGTTTTTATCAAGTAATGTGTTAAATGTTCTTAAAAATCCTTCGTAAGCTTTATTAACTTCTGTTTGTTCATATACAATATTCCAATCTTGCTTTAAAAGTTCATTTCTAAGACAATTTAAGGTCTTCTCTGTTCTTATTCTTTTGTAAATAATCTTATGTCCATCGTTGTTCACTTTATAATGGCAATTATACGATGCAAAGACTGGTAAATGGTCACTTATATCATTGATTAACAGCCCACTTTTTATCTTTCCTTCTATTATATTTGTAAATATATTATCTAATAGAGTTGCACAATGAGATGTTATTCTGGTCGGTCTTGTTATCAGTGGAAATAAACCGATGCTGTACATGGAATCAATAAATTCTTCTGTACTCTTATTATGATTTGGATTCAATAAGTCAATATTAAAGTCCCCACAAATAAACATTCTTTTCTGATTTATATTTGTAAATAAGTCCTCCATATTATCCTTAAATATCTCAATCTTAGATCCTGGTGTTCTATATATACAACTGACAATTAGGTTTTTCCTTTTTTCTATAATTATTTCCACTGATAAACATTCCATCACTCCATCAATAACAGTTGTCATTCTTCCCATTCTTTTGTACTTTAGGTTTTTATCAATGTAAAGTGCCACCCCACCTCCTTTCTTGTTGATCCTGTCTACATGAAGGAATTCATATCCATTTATTTTAAAGTCTTCTTCTTTTCCAGGAGTTATCCAGGTCTCCGATATGGCTATCACATTGAATGGCTGTTCAAACTGTGTTATGTAGTCTTTGATGGATTGAAAGTTTGCATATAAGCTTCGACTATTAACGTGAACCATTGTTATACCCTGTTCTACCCTGAATTCCTTTTTAAGTTGCTCATTTGTATAATAATTGCATTCATTTGTCTTATTGTTAAAGAAATTACAATCAGGATCTATGTTGCTGTCATACATCAATGTCTTATTTTCAATATCTATATGAGTTGTTAGTTGAAAATTGTCAGACATCTGCGTTGGTTGTGCACTTGGACGGTCACATCATATTTAGCACTGCTTTGCATTTATCGGTTATATTTTTCTAGTTCCGTCATCTCTTTGATGACTAGAACCTTAGCCTGCTCTGGTGTTCCATTTAACTTAATGAATATTTTACAGTCTGACGTCCAAGTTGACTGTATTTTCTTCTGTTTTCTTAATATTCTTGCTTGTCTTGCAATGTCTGCATTTTTCTTGATTAGGTGTTCATTTAAATAAACATTTGTACCTTTTAGCTTTCTTCCTTGCTTGAGCAGTTCTTTTTTCTGTTTTCTATTAACAAAACGAATGATAATGGCAGGTATTTGATTTTTTCTCGGAAGAGGATGGCATCCCTCAATATTTTTACTGTCCATTTCTATACCTTTGCTTTTAAAGAAGGCCATTACCTGCTCTTCCAAAGAGCGTAGCTCTTGCTCGGGTGGCTCCCCTCTCTCTGCTGCTGCTACCCGTGCGTATGTCTGATGCTTGGTTTCCAGTCCTGTCACTATCACATCATTTACTCTTGAATATTGTTCCAGATCTGACACCCGTCCTTCCAGCATAGCAATCTTCTTGTCCTTTTCCTCGCTCTGCCTTCTTAGTTCTTTAATATCATCCATTAAATTGAGTATCAGTTTTTGTTGTTTTGAAATTGTTGTTATTTCTTCAGACATAAAGTTTAGGGATTTCTTTATGTCCTCCAGTTCCTCCTCATTAACGTTGCTCCTCTTAGGCGGCATCTTAACGCTCCTGGGCCTGGTGGAGCAGGAGGATCCTGGGCCTAGTGGCTGCTGGAAGATCCTGGGCCTGGTGGCTGTTGGAGGATCCTGGGCCTGGTGGAGCAGGAGGATCCTGGGCCTAGTGGCTGCTGGAAGAGCCTGGGCCTGGTGGCTGCTGGAGGATCCTGGGCCTGGTGGAGCAGGAGGATCCTGGGCCTAGTGGCTGCTGGAAGAGCCTGGGCCTGGTGGCTGCTGGAAGAGCCTGGGCCTGGTGGCTGCTGGAAGAGCCTGGGCCTGGTGGCTGCTGCAGGATCCTGGGCCTGGTGGCTGCTGGAAGAGCCTGGGCCTGGTGGCTGCTGGAGGATCCTGGGCCTGGTGGAGCAGGAGGATCCTGGGCCTAGTGGCTGCTGGAAGAGCCTGGGCCTGGTGGCTGCTGGAAGAGCCTGGGCCTGGTGGCTGCTGCAGGATCCAGCCTGATCTTTTCTCACAGTCTGTGCACAGCAGAGAAAGCTCTTGGTCTTGGCACATACACAGAGCTGAGCGCCTTGTCCATAATGTCCATCAGTTTCTTTAATGTCCTTTTCTCTGCCACTGTCACCAGAGTGTCCAGCTTCATGCCGACCACAGAGCTAGCCCTCCTGATCAGTTTCTCCAGCCTGGATGAGTCCTTCTTTGCTGTGCTGCTCCCCCAGCACACCACAGCATAGAAAAGTACTCCAGCAACCACCGACTGGTAAAACATCCTCAGGAGCTTCCTGCAGATGTTAAAAGACCTCAGCCTCCTGAGGAAGTACAGTCGGCTTTGGGCTTTTTTATACAGGTGCTCTGTGTTGCATGACCAGTCCAGTTTATTGTCCACCCACAGCCCGAGGTACTTGTACTTGTTGACCACCTCCACCTCCTCCCCCTCTATCTGAACCGGCAGTGGACCTGCTCTAGACCTCCCGAAGTCCACAACCAGTTCCTTAGTCTTTGAGGTGTTGAGTTGCAGGTGGTTTGTGTGACTCCATGCGACAAAGTTCCTCACCAGACTTCTGTACTCCTCTTCCTGATCATCCCAGATACACCCCATGATGGCTGTGTTGTCTGCAAACTTCTGAATGTGGCATAATTCAGAGTTGTAGCAGAAATCAGAGGTGTACAGGGTGAAGAGAAGAGGGGACAGCACAGTTCCCTGTGGTGCTCCTGTGCTGCTGACCACTGTGTCAGACGTGATGTCCTTCAGCCTGACGTACTGTGGTCTGTCGGTGAGGTAGTCGGAGATCCAAGCCACCAGGCAGGGGTCCACCTCCATCCTGTTCAGTTTTTCTTGAAGCATACAGGGCCGGATGGTATTAAAGGCACTGGAAAAGTCAAGAAACAGGATCCTGACCATGCCTTTTCCCCCATCCAGGTGTGAGTGGGCTCTGTGTAGGAGGTACAGGATGGCATCCTCCACTCCGACACCCGCCTTGTATGCAAACTGTAGTGGGTCCTGGGCATGTTGTACCTGGGGTCGGAGGAGGTTGAGGAAGAGCCGCTCTAGAGTCTTCATAAGATGTGACGTCAGTGCCACCGGTCGGAAGTCATTCAGCTCATTGGGCCGGTTCTTTTTGGGGACCGGGACGATGCAGGATGTCTTCCATAGGGCGGGCACTCTCCCCAGTCGCAGACTGAGGTTGAAGACTCGTTGTAGCGGCTCCCCAAGTTCAGCAGCACACGCCTTTAGCATCCTAGGACACACCTTGTCTGGGCCTGCTGCCTTTCTGGGGCGAAGCTTCCTCAGTTGTCTCCTGACCTGATCCACTGTGACACTGGGAGATGTTTGGGAAGAGGGGAGGGGGGGAGATGTCTTGCTGCTGAGAGAGGGATTGGAGGAGGGGGGTGTCATGGTGTCAGGAAGGGGGGGAAGCGAGGGAGGTAGGAGAGTGGGGATTGGACTCTGTAGTGAAGGTGAGGGTGAGGGTGGGGGGGTTGTGGGCTGGTCAAACCTGTTGAAGAAGTTGTTGAGTTCGTTTGCCTTCTCCACAGTCCCCCCCACTGTGCTTTTCTTGGTGTTGTGGCCTGTGATGGTTTTCACACCATTCCAGACCTCCCTTGTTCCTCTCCAACTTCTGCTCCACCTTCCTCCTGTAGGTGTCCTTTGCTTCCCTCAGGCAGCGTTTCACCTCCCGCTGTGCTGCCTTCATCTCCTCCTTCACTTTGCTCCTGAAAGCCTTCTTCTTCATGTTGAGGACAGCTTTGACTTCCTGTGTTACCCACGGTTTGTTATTAGGATAACACCGTACCGTCTTAGCAGGGGCGACCGTGTCCACACAAAAGTTGAGGTAGTCTGTAAGACAGTGTGTCGCCCCCTCTATGTCCTCACCATGTGGGCTTAGGAGCACATCCCAGTCTGTGGTGTCATAACAGTCCCTCAGAGCATCCTCCTTTTCTGGGGTCCATCTCCGGATGGAGCGCGTTGTGACCGGCTGCCTTTGGACGAGGGGTGTGTATTGTGGCTGTAGGTAAACCAGGTTGTGGTCTGACTTCCCTAGTGGGGGGAGGGGGGTGGCTCTGTATGCATCTCTCACATTAGCATACAGTAGGTCAATTGTCCTGTTGCTTCTTGTGGGACAATTCACAAACTGGTGAAAAGCAGCCAGAGTAGAGTCCAGTGTGGCATGGTTAAAGTCTCCAGATATAATAATGAAAGCCTCGGGGTTTTGTGTCTGAAGTCTTGCTGTGACTGTGTGTATTTTCTCACAGGCAGCTGTTGCGTCGGCCCTCGGAGGGATGTAAACACACACACAGATCACATGACTGAACTCCCGAGGTAGATAATATGGCCGCAAGCTAACAGCTAGCAGCTCCAGGTCCGGACGGCATACCGAAACTTTAACGGAGACGTGTCCAGGGTTACAGTATCTGTTGTTAACGTAGACAATGAGTCCCCCACCTCTGCTTTTTCCGCTGGCCTGCGTGTCCCTATCGGCTCTCACGGGTGTGAAACCGCATAGGTCTACGTTAGCCTGCGGCGTTAGCTCGGTTAGCCACGTCTCCGTGAAGATAAACAAGCTGCACTCACGGTATAGTCTGTGGTTGTTCAAAGCGCACAGTTCGTCAATCTTATTCTGTAACGAGTTCACGTTGCCCATGATCACTGTCGGGATTGATGGTTTGAATCGCCTCCGGTGATCCGCTCTCCTCGCTCCAGCTTTGCAGCCTCTGTAGCTCCTCTTTAGCTCGGCCGGGATGTTGTGTCGCATGCCGGTCTGTCCCTTTGTTTTTAGTGCCAGCAGCTCCGCTCTCGAATAGATGAAGGAACTGGTTCCAGAAGTTTTAAAAAGTGCATTATCCATCTTGTATCGCTATATCTAAGAGGTATAAGTAGAGGAAGGTGAAAAAAAAGTTTGAAAAGCCTAGTCTAAAAAGTTAAAGTTAACAAAAAGGTGCGGTGTTGCAGAGCTACTTGGAAAGGCTGCCGTCACTCCAGCGCCATCTTGTCTGTCCCCAGATAGCAAGGAAACATTGAAACACTGTTGAGTCAATATCAGGCTGTGTCATTGAATCAACATTGAAGTGTGACGTTGACCTAACGTCACTCTTGCACCCGTTTTTAATGTTGAAACAACGTCAGGTTTTGATGTTGAATCAATGTTGAAACCTGACATTGATTCAACGTTGTATTTTCTAATACTGTTGACATTGAAACAATGTCAGATTCTGATATTGAAACACTGTTGAGCTATGGTGTTGATTTTCCACCTCTTTCGCACAGTTGCTTTTTATTAAAACAACAGTTAAATCATGACTGGAAATCTACCTCTCTTTATAGGTATTTTAACCAATACTAAACTACTGCATGTTTCCATCAATACTTAAACCACCTAAACACATAATTGTACTTATTCCTCAAATTGGACACCCTTTATAAAAAACAAAAGTCTCACGATGTATCATGTCAATATTATTATCCTAAAATAAGAAAGCATTGCATGTGATGTAACAGAGAAAAAAAATAAACAAAAAAAGGTCAATAGGCATATGTTTCGTTTGCTAAATACTTTATTAAAACACAGTTTTCTATTTACATTTATGTTTAACATAAATTTGTCATTTTTTACTTCGGGATGGGGATGCATGATGTGCGTCCTGCACCACCCAAACGATCTGGGGCGTACCGGAGCCATTTCTGCACTGCTTGTGCAAAGACAAACTCGGACATAGAGTTTGCCCCTAACTGCTGCGTCAGACCATCTAGGACAAAAATACACACACACACACACACACACACACACAAACAAAAAAAGTGAATTAGAGCACATGAATAAGCTCATGTTATAGCACATGATAAATACTTTTTTGCCCCACTGTAACTGTCTTCAGCGGGGAGAAAGTATGTAAACTCCTAGGCTGATAAACATGAAAGTCACCAGGCGTAAATCTGCAAACTGCTGCATTTGATTCCCAAAGAGCTATGAGCGGAAAAAGTGATAAGTCTTAGCATAGTGTGCCGTGTATCCTTTAAAACAAAATAAACATGGGGTCCTTGGGCTGTACAAACTACAACCCGAGGACTAAACAAGCCAAAGACCAAAGACTCCATCTCCAGATTAACCGGACATGAAAGTCTTGTTATTAAGAAAGACAAAGTAATATAGCAAAAAAACGGTAAAACTTACCAAATATGCATTTGCAGAGCGCTGTATCTTTAAATGCCCTTTTTTGCTTTGTCTGGTCCTTGGTTTTTTTCCCTGCCCAGTTTAGTAACGAGGCCAGCTCGTTTGTAATGGCATAAGCCATTACACGGCGGACTCGCACCTCCAGTGTGGTCCCTCCAATCAAGGCAAGGCGTCTCACCTATAGACACATTTCAATAGATGGAATTAGCGTGTCTCATGTCTTAAATGTGTATGCAAGTGCTTGTGTGTTTAATCAACAGGCCGTTGTTATGTATTTAAATCACAGCTATTACACTTTATAGTTACAAAGTGTACATAAACTTTATATACTTACCATTGCCTTATTTGCCTCTATTGATTGAAGAGCTGCCTCTGCATTGTTTAGCTCCTCCATGTTGTGCAAGGGCAAATCCAGAGGCAGTACCCCAGCATCTACCGAATCATTGCAGCCGGTATTGCGGATGGCTCTGACCTCATCACGCAGTTCGTTCACAGCTCTCGTCAGGTCTGACAGCATAGTTAATATCTTTTGTGAGGTCGCATCTGTTTAAAAAAAAAAAAAACAATTCTAGAAAGATTAATGGCTTAAGCAGTGAGAGGCAAAAAATTAATATATCCATAAGTGACGGTGTAACATTCTGCATTCAAGTATAAGTTGTTCTAACTCACATATATTTGATATTTGTATATGTAGCTTGCCATCACCAGTGCGTGAATTATGTGTGAATGGCTTTGGCATGTTCCTAGCAGCGTTTTCCTTCATTTCTGCCTTTACGTGTGGACGGGATTATTTTTTAAAACGAAAACGGAAAATCTCAGTTTTCAAAAATACCCGTGTACGTGTGGACATAGCCTCAGTTTTCAGTTAATGAAAACACAGTTTACGTGTGGACAAAAGGTGCAAACGCAAGGTAGGTGAGCGTGCAACGTAAAGTTAGGTGAGCGTGCAACGTAAAGTTAGGTGAGCGTGCAACATAAAGTCTGAATTGAGTGCGAATCGAAGCGGGTGCTCACCAATCATTAAAAGTAACAAAGTCATTGAACACATTTATACAGTTACCTTTACGTTTATCAATCATATATCACAGATTTACAATTTTTTTGTAGTACTATGCTAAAAAGCAACTACAGAGTGAAAGTCTGGGTCAAGCGCCGAGGCGACGGCAAGAACAAAGGAACCCTCGAAGCGTTAACGCTAGTTTTGTAAGGGAATATAACAGAAAAGTATGAAACGAAAATGTTTTCTTTGTTGATAGACTTTGTTCGCAGTGCAATTTACTTGTTGCCGGATTGTAATAGACACGATTTCGGGCTCCCACATTTTGTCCGAAACTGTACATTAACCAGTTTTTTTTTACTGTTATTCAAATGCGACCGTGGAAATAACGAATAGAAGAAAATTCATTCATTCTTACCTTATACTAATCGTGGTGCAGGCCAGTGCAGTGCATGAACTGATGCCTTCTCCGGTCAATTCCGCTGAGAGTAAATCGAATGTCCCGCTCTACTGTACAAGACAATGGTTACCTGGAGGGATGTACCACTGAGAGGGGTGCTATGGAATAGTCCAAGTGGTGGCAGCTTCAATTTCCCGCTCAACCATAAATCATTGGTTTTTCAACGTGATTGTTGTCACCTTGTCAACTATAAATAGATCAACAATCAACGATGACAGAACAACAGTGAATCAATGTTATTTCAATGTCAGTGTCAGGTTTCATCAGTATTTCAATGTTGTTTCAACATTGGTTTTGTGTTAACATTTCAATCCTGACGATTCTGATGGTTCAGATGGAAAATCAACATCTGTTCAATGTCTCCTTGCTATCTGGGTCACAATAACAGACAAACATCCATCTCCTCCTCCTCCTCCTCCTCTGTCTCTAACAGAGCAGCAGTGTATGTGGACTGTCCTGCTGGCACTCTGTCCTTCTACAGAGTCTCCTCTGACACTCTGATCCACCTCCACACCTTCAACACCACATTCACTCAAACTCTTTATCCTGGGTTTAGACTCTGGTCTCGTGGTGCCTCAGTGTCCCTGTGCTGAGTGGAGTGTAAAGAGTGTCTCCTGTTACAGAAACACTCTGACTGTTGAACAGATAGTTCAGTCTGTACATGTCTGTCTCTTTCACTCACAAACACGTTTTCAGATTCATGGATTCAATCAGTTGATGTTTGAAACTCTTCTAAATGATTCCTTGTAAACTTCTTCCTCTTCAGTCACAAACAAACAGGAAGTGATGTCACATGTGTTCCTGTCCACACAGCAGAATGAGTCTATTGCTGACAGTGATGTACAAACAGAGTGAGCATTTCTGAGGCCCAAAATAAACTGAGTAGTTCACTGAATGAACAATGGACTGTGAGCTCAGTTCCTTCATCATTAGTATGGATTATATATGTATATGTATTATATTAGTATCATATATATCAGGTGCTGCTGCTTTCAGTCATTGTGCAAATGTGCTGTTTGTAAGCTTGTAAAGCTGCAGTCAGCTGAGACTGAAGAAGTCACCTGATCAGTGAGCAAACGTTTCTGAAAACGTCCAGATGAACAGAATCAACCTTTTGGGATCAGCCAGCAATGCAGCATCATTGTTGTTCAGCTTCAGAGGTTTGCAGGAATGAACTGATGACCAGAAACAGCTGCAAAGTCCAAGAAAATACCAGCTGGAGTTCAGCTGCATTTGAAGAAGTCAAAGAAAAGTAAGGATGGCAAAGGGCGACGTTTTCTTCCAAAGAGCTGCAAACATGGTCGACGCCTCATTAGAAGAATCATCTGGACATTTGTGAGGAACTCTAACCAAGAAAGCAACGTCACACAGATCCAACAGACAGTTTCCATGACTGCAAGTGTTGAGTGGAAAAATGCTACATTGCATTATTGCATCCTCTCACCACAGGAGGCGCTGTTGGCACCACTGATTGCTGATCAGCTGTTCTCTGATGATCTGATTGATACTGTGAATAACGGGACTCACTGAACTCTGTGACACAGTGAAGATTACAGAGTTTAACTTCAACATCTGACTGACGTCACACAGACAGAAGGATGAACCAGTGAGGCACAGAACACAGTTACTGGAGATACTGGATCAGCTCCATGTGAACCTCTGATGGAGAAGCTGCTGAGCCAGAGAAACATCAGGACATGACAGCAGCTGCACTTATCTAACAACATGTAGCAGAGCTGATCTATGTTAGAGGATCTATCACAGCAGCTGAAGCCAAAGTCCAACACTGGATACCAGCTGAGCCTGTGCTGAGTGTAGTGTTATAGGAAAAGGGCAGAAACACTGGTAGCTCCCAGTGATGCTGACTGGGGCACAGAGCTGAATGATGCAGCATCAGGACACTGTTTCAGTCTGACTGACAGAGAAACCTGTAGCTGTATCTACATGTGAGGCAGAGGCCACACAAGCAGCTTTCTATGTTTCACAGTGACTGAGATCTTCAGTGGGGGTGGACATGCTCCTGTACAGACCTCTGAGGAGAACCAAGGTGCAGTCAAAGAGTCCAGTCTGTCCTCACAGATGTGAACATGTGCTTTCATCAGGTCTGCTGTCAGCTAGCAGGCTCACATCAGAATCACTGTTCCTGAAAAACACAGTCTGTGTGACATCATCAGTCAGCTGATGGTCCCAGATCTGAATGGTTTCTGTCTCTACTGAGGAAGTCAGAGAATATCACTGAGGTGTGGATCAGGTCTGAGTGAGCTGTGGAGGGACAGCTTTAAACAGTCCACAGGTCTCACGTCCTGCTCAGTCTGGTAGCAGATACCTCGTATTGTTCCAGATGTGCTGACATCAGCAGCAGCACAGCTGTGTGATACCATGAATCTCAGTTATTGATCCAACACAACACACAGTAAATACAAAGATCAGGATTTCTGAGAGTAATCATTATGAGTCTGAACACATGATCACTGAATGTTAGTCTCCACAATAATGAGCTAACACAAGCAAACACAGCTTTCAGCTCTTATTTTGAAACTGGCTTATTTAGAGAGCTGTGATGTGAGCGTGCCTGGCTCTGAGGCACTTGGGTCAGCCTCTGTTGTTTAGAAGTGTTACAGACTGTGAATGACACAGACCTGTCAGTTTCCATGTTTGTCTGTAACACAGCTCAGGGGCTCCATGCTGAACGCATCCATCCAGTGTTATTGATCCAGGACTGATACCAGCATTGGGATCAATACTACAACACACAATCACATGTGTCCACGTGATGTGTTTGACCAGCTTTATTCATTAATGATCAATCAGCTTATTTACTGCATCTGAGTCCAGCTTCATTTAAATGATCCAACCATGAAAATGACATCAGTCCTACAGAAGCACTTCATGCTAACAGGAAGTCATTTATTAAGGTGGAATAACACAGAGACACAACCACTCACAGCTAACCTGACCCCACTAACTGCATGTGTTTGGACTGTGGGTGGAAGCCGGAGTACCGGAGAGGACGCACACAAACACGAGAGAACATGAAGCACTGAAACAAAGATGGTGGATTTGACCTCAGGACCAGGCGGGGTTACGGGGTTCATGACCCCCCAATAATAGATCCAGCTACACTGAAACTGTCAATTTCATTTACTTTTACTGTTTTAAAGCTATCAGGCTGCTTTGTGGCTCACTCAATACTAAACTAAGATACTTTCAGTGTGAATCATTTGCAGGAACACAGGCAGGATTTAAAGTGCAGAACTTTACAGTCTCTGTCTCAAAGTTGGTCTAAACATGCTAACAGCTCTTTGTTTTTTTCAGTTTTCACTGGTTTGATGTAATGAAAGAAATTTTAAAGAAGCAGACGATTGTTGTTATTTTAGTTCTATAATTTCATAAATCGTGGTGTGGATCTAAGTCAACATTCAACATAAATAAGATAATACAGCACTTTGATGGTTGCCTTTGTATTTTCCCAGCAGTGCTCAGGTTGGTTCTCGGCTACATTTACATACAGATGTTAATGTGTTCAGCAGCTGGACTCATCTGAGGAAGGTGCTCAGTGCACAACTGCATCACTAATTTTATGTAAGACCCTGTGTTTTATTGTATTTATATATTTGTAACATTTGACTCAAACACTTTTGGGAAGGATGAAAATGTTTTCAGGAGGAAGTTTTTCCTTCTGTCCGACTGCAGTACACACAACACTGCGTCTCCCCCCATTATCACACTTCCTCAGGCTGGTGATGAGCGCCCCCTGGTGTCAGTGTTGATGACGTCATGCACAGTGAAACATAAACGGTGTCTGTTAATAAAAAATCATGTGTCCATTTTCATGTTTGCATCATGTTTCTGTAAAATCATCAGCTGTTTCTGAACCTTCTTCATTGTTTGACTCATTCCAACAGCTGTGAGCTGTGATGGAGTCAGAGCAGCTTCATCACTGATGTTCAGGTGAAGCTGAACTTAATAAACTGTAGAAATGATCAGGATTCAGGTTGGATGTGTAAAACACTTCTGTGTGAGGTCGCAGTGCTTCATATGTGTGTGTGGGCTGAAGCACACACGTGTGAGTCCTCAGAGGTTTCACACACATCACTGCACACACTTATAATCCTAGTTTAAGCTTGTGGATCATATCGGACACATCAGCAGCTCTTTGGAGACAAAGATTTGAGATTTAAGATGAGTCATAGTCTTTCTATCCATGGTAGCTTCCACTGCTGAGGCTCGGGAAACATGAAGAGGATAATTAAGAGCAAGCATCAGCTCTGTCTCATCTAACTACACAGTATTATGATCATGCACTTATGTCTCAAACTAAGACACAATGAGACAAAATGAGTTCTGTGAGTCTTTAGATTATCAGTAAATTCTGGTGACAGTTTGACGCTCAGTGGAGCCATTTTTGGTTTGTGATGAGTGTTTTGTGAGCTTCTGTTTTGTGAATCGCTCTTTGTAATTTAGAAGATGGTGCAGAAATGTGCGCGCCCTTATCTGAGAGGACACGGAGAGAGTGTCGCAGACTCGAGGTGAGGAGATAAACCTCGGAGCAGGATGGCCTGCACGTTACCCATGTGCATCTTTTCAGTGACATCAAGTGAACCCATAATAAGCATTTCTATGTCTTAGACATCATGTCCATTTCTAATGAGAGATTATTTTTAAATGAGGGAAACCTGGTCTAACAACACGCTTACAACAGAGCTAAAGGTTCACCACAGTGAGACGGTGGGACTCTGATAAGAACTGAAACACTGTGTATGAACAGCTGAGACAAAACTATATATAAACACTCATTTATTCCAGTTTAGTTTACAATGATTTTAAAGTAATGTGGAACGATTCATGTTCATGAGCTGTTACAAACACAACTATTGATTTGTCTATATATGGTCGGACTACAATGCTTGTGTTGAGGCTCTTGGAATAATGTGTGAATTACAGCAAGAAATGATGGTTTTCCATTTTACCAAAGTGGAATAAAATCACCACAGCAAAGAAATCATGTTATTGTCTGCAGCTAAAATATATGGTGAACATGGTTTTATAATAATGTGCAAACACAACCTCACTCTGCTCTATACGAGGAGCCAACCACAGCTGTCCGGGTCTTCATCCACCACCTCCACCATCTTTGCTCATCATCATTCACTTAATTGCTGATTGGTTTAAATCAAACTCCATTACAGGTTCAACTCCATTATATAACAGCATGTTGACTTTGGATCTGGTGTGCAGTGCCACCTTAAAAGATGAGGAAACTAAGAGATTACAAAAAAAGAAGTGGAGGAGTTAAAGAGCTGCAGCAGATTAACAGTTTCTGACAGTCATGTGTTAGAAATAGGACGATTAGATGAGCTGAGGGATCCATCTACTGCTCAGTGAAGCCTCATCAGAAACAGTCTCAGTGGAAGGATGGCTCTATTGTTAAGGAAGGACACAGGCAGAAAGACTGGCGTCTGTCACACAGGAACTGGACTGAAAATCAGCTGCACATATTCATCAGGATGTGCAAACATATTATAGGTGTGGAATTCAGGACAGTACCATCAGAAGTTGATCCACTGTGCAAATGTCTGATTGGCAGTGGCTTCATTTTTCACTATGAACAAACTGCTAATGCAGCATCACAGGACGTCAGCCATGGATTGGCCTCCCCAGACCTCAACATTACTGAAACATCTTAACAGAGGATGGAAACAAAGGGAACCAACATCCAAGAAAAGAGCTGCTGCTGAAAACTTCCTCACAGAAAACACAAACAAGCTTGACTAAGAGACTCCAGGCTGTGCTGAATTATAAAGGTGGACTGACCTCCAGGGTCCTTAGTATCATATAAGCTCAGTTTGTGTCTTATATACTTTCCATTTATATAACAAAATATATAGAAAGGAGGGTGGTTTAAGATGTCTGTAGAGTTTTATTCATTATCTTTAGACAAACAAAGAAAGCACCATCCATTCGTCTCCAGTCTGTATGAAAAACAGGGGAAAGGTCAAATTAAACCTTTGAAATTCCTTTCACAATAAATCCATAAATAAACAAAATAAAACATAGAAAAGTGTTTAAACCCACTTTTCCATAAAGCTGTCAATAGGAAATGTTCCAGTAAACATGTCTGTGTTTCTGCTGTTTTCCTTTCATGCGTCCACAGCTGACAGGTAACCCTATTGGAGTCGCCATAGTGACGGGTGGTGTCTCAGCTTCAGCGTGTTGATGGGCACAGCCATGGTTACGACAGCTGGAGTTGGTATACGGCGAGCTGTGAGAGGACAGAGATGGAGAACGCACATTTAACTCTTTAACAGGAGATACGTTACGACTAACAGACGACTGCTGTCTACATGATGTCTTTGCAGCCCTTATGCTACATGTTACACAACTTTTCTTCATGCCAACAAGACTGAGGTGCCACATAGTCGACACATACAGCTGATTATGATGCATGTTTTACTATTGCTATGTTCACATCATCTGCTTGGCTTTATTACTGAAAGCCTGGAGATCCTCTGACGTGTGCATGGCTGATGTGAAGTATGATTAGTCCTACATGACATCAACAACAGAGGCAATGAAAGCTTTGTTGTTAACAGGTTGTAGGTAAAGTCAAATGTCTACTTCTACACTTGTGTTGGGTAAAGTTCTTCTCACTGCAGCAGATTTATATCTGTGCTTTCACAGGGCGTGATGTGGAGCTCAGCGCTGAGGTGCAGGTCTCCTTGGAGACGGCATCCTGGCTGAAATATTATCATGCTTCCAAAACATTTCAGCTTTTATTTTGAAAGAAACAAGACTTGAAAACGAATCCCCTTCTTCCTCTTTGTCTTTGTTCTTCAGAGGAGTGTCACCTGGACAAACTCAGGGCTGTTCTAGAGCCTTTGTTATTATTTGACTCCATAGAAATAAAACTGAATCGAATCAAACAAAAACTCCCAAACAGCTAAAACACTTTGCTTTATTCTCTTTTTTAACAAATACGTTGAAGTCCATCCATAACAACACAGCTGAGATCTCCTTTGTAATCAAGTGTTTACATCCTTTGTACAGATCTGCATACAAAACAATCATTTACGTCCCACAGAAGTCTAGTTACACGTAACTATACAAGAACTGGTGAATGACAGAAACATGAGACACATGATCACAGGTGATAACAAAAAGAGAAAGAATTCATGTGTTAGTGATGTTTTTCAGCCCTGATGGCTCATGTTGGAGAAACAAGCTGAGGTACGTGGAAAGTTCACACACACAAGTGGGCGTGAGCGCACACACAGAGAGAAACACAACTGAAGCATCTGTTTGCTGTTTCTGCTTTCATCATCTCTGCTGCTGTGTCAGGCTGGGGTCTCTCAGTGACGTGGTTGAGGTGAAGTATGACGAGTATCCCTGATTCAGTCCATCGAGACAAAGGGCAAAGAAAGCTGTTGTTAACAAACTCTATGGTGATGTGGCATTTAGCTCTGACTCTACGCTCTGCTGAATCCTTTGAACCTGCTGATCAGTAAAGCTCTACGTGCTGCAGCAGATTGACCTCATCTGTGTTCACAGGTGTGGACCTCAGCGCTGAGGTGCAGGAGACTTTCATTCAGTTCTCCCTGCAAACAGCATCCAGCCTATAAATACTGTCATCTTTCCCACAAATGGTGCTCTTATCTCAGAGAAGAAGTCTGATGTAAATAACTGCAATCAACATAACTGCAATCAATAATGCCAACATGATGACTGTTCATAGCTCCTGCTTTGAAATACTGAACTTAAACATTGACCTGATGAAAGATCACAATTCACAGTGGCCCACTGTCAGAATAATTCTGAATATAAACTCATCGAGTTAATCTGAACCTTTCTCAAATGTGCTGTGAATAAATGCTGCTGCAAGCCACTGTGGGAAAGCTGTGTTATTATTAGAGATGGCACGATACCACTTTTTTATGTCCGATACCGATATCATAAATTTGGATATCTGCCGATACCGATATGAATCCGATATAGTGTTTTTTAATCAACAAAACTGTTTTTTAAAATATCTTGCTGCATTTTGAAAGTCTGCAAGTTCATACTCAAGTTTAAAACAACAACTACACTAAAGCTATTCTGTTATACCTGTATACAAAAAAAATATTTCATAGTTCAGCAATACTGATCAATCTAATAAACTTAGACCTACACCATCCTCCCTATTCTGGTATTTTAAAGAGTACTTAGCGTAAATATTAAGCAACCTAACTAATAGGGTTCCAACTCCCAGCAACAGCAAAAATAAATAAATAAAAAATAGGGAACCACCCTTCACGCGCCACCTCATGATGCTTAATCGACGTAATCAACCTTAATTTGATGCAGTGTGAAAAAAAATGCACAGAAATCAATTACTTTTCAAGAAATATTAAATAGATTCAACATCTTTCTTCAACAAAATTGCAGACTGCACAGATGGTACCTTCCCAAAGTAAAAAGTACTATAGCTTACTAGGGTATTGGTATATATATTAGACTTAATAGTCACTATATACAGTAATTGACTTCTATTCATTTTACATCAAATTAAAACTTTGGGTGTCAGATAATTATTTATTAAAAGCTCGACATTTTAAATGAGAATAAGAAAGAAAAGTATGTCTTTGTGCCCCCTTTTCCCAGTTAATGCCCTATCGGCCCCCCTGGCTAAACTTTGCTAGATCCGCCCCTGCACAGTGTAACAAACCTTTTGGGTTATAGCACCACTAGGGGGGGTTGCCCAACTATTGTAGTAGCTGTGGGGGTCTCCTAGTGGGTGTGTGAGTTGTTAGCGGCAGCCATTCCATGCTGCCCATGTTCCATGCTCCAAGAAAACACCTTACTTACTGTTGTGACAAGCTGGCGCTGGCGGTACCAATCCCCGCGTATGTAGGTTCGGACGAGTACAGCCGAGGAGACCTGGCTTATAAAGTGTAATGTTGCTGACGGCGAATAAAGGTCTGTTATTGGATCTAACCGACTGGCTCCGTGTTATCCGGCTAACCTCCACACCTCCACACCGGCTAGCCGCTCCTTCCTCGCCAGACCGCTGTTACAACAGTTACCAGCCGTCAGCTACGTAGAAAAGGATCCTGGCGTACAAAGTAATATTAAATAAATTCTAACAACAGCTTATCAAGCTTAAATGTGCTGCTGTTGTTCAGCCGCTGGTTTCCTCTTTCTGGTGCAAAGTGGGCCAAAAACAAACAAGAGAGACGGACTCGCGACAGAAAAGCCGATCAGCTGATCATTTAATCAGTTTCACGATTGAAGTAGCAGCCGGAGAGCGAGAGGCAGTCGCTCCATATATCGTTTGTTAAGCTTAACGCAGGAATGCTTTACAAACATTCAGAGATGGACTTACACACTTGCTTTACTTCTCTTGGGGATAACTTTGTCGGAGATGAAATGCCAGGTTGCTAGCGAAGCTCCACATGCTATCCAGACCACCGACAGGTCCCGCATGCCACAGCCGCTCTATCACGTGATGCATACTGCTCCGACGTGCTAACGTTCTGAGGCGTGTTACAGCGTGTTGCGTGAGGTGCTTTCGTGATATTTAATGGATCGGATTACATTTTTTATTTTTCTCCGATATCCGATCCAGTAATTTAGGTCAGTATCGGACCGATACGTAATATCGGATCGGTCCATCTCTAGTTATTATCATGGAAACATCTGTGGCACATTCACAGAGGACGAGGACACAAAGGGACGACACGCAGAGGCTGTGTTAAAGTCAAAAATCCAAATCTTTAGTCCTAAACAGGCAGTGGTTACAAACAGGAAGACGAGCAGTCCATTAAACAGTCTACAGGGTCAAACATACAGAGAATTCAAACAGCTATTAAAAACAAATAACTGGACACTGAAAAACTTCAGTGATGTGTGAGGCACCAAAGGGAAGCAGCTGAGTATATTCAATGAATTATCTTCAAATACAAAGACAGAAACTCCTACAGGCAGCATGCAAACTGAGCAGGATACACAAAGATCAGAGATTACAAAATAAATCAGAAAAGGATTTCAAACTTACTGAGAGCAAGGCCTCTGTTACAAATCTGTCTAATAGAAAAACATGCTGTACAGATACAATACGCTCAGTGTTCATGGTCATTTAAAAACTGGCTCTACCTGAACCACTTCAATATTTTATGAAGTCACTGAGTCGACGATTTCTACAGTTTGTTTCCTTCATTGCAGTCAGAGTGCGGCTGGTAAGGATGAAAACACACACAGAGCGTAAATTGTCTTTGTTAGTAACAAACGTCAGCAAAGAAAAGACAAAACACACAAACACTCTCATGATATTCATGAATCATTAGAAAGCATCCAAACATTCTGCTCGTGGACTTTTACAGTCTTATTTGCACTCGCTCATCTTCATAATCATCCTGATCAATACATGACAGGGGAGGCTTTGAGGTAGGCGGGGCTCTCTGCTGATGTCAGCATGAAAGGCAGGACCAGCGTCTGCCACATGTTGGTGAAACATCACAGTACACTGGCGTGGTTTCCTTTCCAGATGTTGGACGTTTGACACTTCAACGTTGAGGCCAACAAGAAGACACAGTTTTGGGTCGGGTTGCTGCAGGGTTTCTAACTGAGCAAAAGCAGAAGCACACAGACCAACAGGGATCAGATGCTGAGTGTTAGAGGAACATCTGTGCTGATCACTGAATGCTGCTGTGGTCTCTTGTTGAAGTTGGCTGGTGGGACAGTCTAATAGTGATATCCTGCCCATCGGAGGAACACTTTTAAAAACACATGCAATACTTTGTTTGTATTACAGTCACAGTTTATGTTATTTTTGTCCTTTAAAAGTGTTGCTGTACTATAAAGTCCTATAATTTGAGGCTAAAATGGCTCAGAGAGTCTCTCTCTCAGAGGATCTCCTTTGAAAGTGGAGACGGCTTTATCCGCTGATCCACGTCACTTTACCTGGATGTTTTCTTTGAAGCTGGATGAAGACTCCTCTCCCTCACTCCTGCTGCAGCTGTGTGGTCCAGTTGGCCTCTGAGGTCACAGTCAACATCTGTAGCAGAAGAGGGGAAATAAAAGTCCAGGTTACCAAAACTGGGAGCTTTTCCAAAATAGAGCGTAACTGGACTTTTTCAGCCTTACAGGCAGATAGTCGTCTGGAGCTGCAGCTTTTTCTTTTTAGCTTTTTCCAATCTCTGCTCTCGGCTTTCTTTGAGAACATGTCTGCTTTCTTGGCATGGGTCTGTCTGCTGTTGGTGAAGAGACTAAATCCACATACTCGCTACTAAGATCTCCTCAAGTAGTCTCAACCAGATTACAGTTTAAGAGTAAATGTCTCCTGAGAGTTTCACCTTGGGGAGATGCTGTCTTGCTAACATGCAATCATGAGCATTAATCTATGAGGTGAAAAAGTCATTTTAAAAGCTCCAGCCACAAGTTTTATTTCATCTGTGTTTTGGTCAGAGTCCCATCAGACCTCCAGAATGGTGTCAGAGTGTTTTCTATCCACGTGATGAGCACAGGCCTCAGGTCCAGACCTCCACGGGCACCATAGCCTCTTTGGAGCTAATAGGTGCAAGAAGGTTTTGTTGGGATAGGAACTGAAGAGGAAACTGACGAGGAAGGCAAGGATCTTCTTCAGCTCCTCCGAGCCGGGACCTCTTTGTGTAGGCCAGCATTGGCCAGGTAGCCCTCCAGCATCGCTGGATGGCCGACAGTGGAAAACCTAGAGGAGTAGGAGAGAAACAGCAGCTTGGAGCATGTCTTTATACTGTTTAGTTTTTAGAGCCACAGACTTTCTTTTAATGTCATTGTTCAGGATCTATGACTGATTATGTATTTATTGTATTCCTCCATGACTGTGTGACAGCAAGTGGAAAAAACCAGCTTCACCTTTGTTGATATGCTTGTAATTTTAATATTGATTAAATGGCCCATGAAATAATAGAAAGCTCATATATGAAAATGTATTTTAAGAAGTAAAATGTTAATCTGAGTACAAAGGAGTACACTCACCTTCTGGTAGATGGAGGTGTAGCGAGCGCTGGTGAACATCCAGGCCTCCTCGTAGAACTGATCACTGATTGGATCCAAAACATCGATGGAGGATCTGTGTAAGCGCTGAGGATCGTCCTGATGGACAGAACAGAAGGAGAGTGAGACAAGTGAAGATATACTAAACAACACTGTGACATGAACTGAGCCACACACAGTTTGATTCACAGGTGATTGACACATTATTTGACCACGAGCAATCTTTTCTGGTTTGACGCCGTCTTTGTAGCCAGAAACCAGCTCTCTCCTCGGCTTCCTCCACTACACGCTTCCCCCACGCCAGTCTCCTCCGTCACTATAAAGGGGAGAGTCATGAGCTCCATCACCCTCACCTGTGCCGTCCAACGTCCCGCCACCAGCCTCCACTGCAGCAGGCCAGAGACCACACCCCTGCCACAATAAGTAAAAGTATATCCTTGCTGTACCCTTAATGCTAAATGTGCTAAATTAACCGCTGCCTTTGCCCCTTTGGGATTATTCTTATGTCACTGGGATGTTGACCTTTGACCTTCACATTAGAGAGATGGGCAGACATAATTAGTGTATGAATTTTAAAGTAACAGGTAATAAAGAGAGTGTAGCAAATGTAGTCAGGTTTATTACTCTGTATCACACATGAGTGCCTGAGGGAGGCGGGGCTGACTGGGGAGACACAGGAAACAGAGAGACAGGGCTGACTCGACATGAAACGATGAAACGTGGGACACGGGAACAGAAACTAAACACAGGCTGAAATGAACACTGAGGGAGGGAGAACTAAGATTACTGAGAGCCTGATAAATAAGAAGAACAAAAACCAAGAAAAACAAGAGTCAAAGAAAACCAAAAACACAAAGCATTGGGCCAGGACCCACTGCTGTGACATTTATATGTGATAAAAACATTAAAAACTGCTCAGATGTTGAAATCTTTCTATGTATACTTTAGGTTCAGCTCTCCAGCCTGGCATTTGGTTAAGCATGATTCAAACATTTGATTTTGTTTAACTGGTTTTAATTATAGTTACTTTTTGTGAACATTTGTTGCAGCATTTAAAAATACATCATTTATTTTCAAACTTTTATTTGATTTAGAGCATCATATTTGACCAACGTAAATGTTTTAATTTCATATAAAATAACTGAAACAGTGAACTAAATATCTGAAATCTTTCCTTCCTTAAAAGTTATAATCCTACTTAAGTTATAGTGCAAACGCTTAAGCAACAAATATACTTGATGCTAATTAATTAATATTTCCCTTTGATGTTGCAACTATGCGGTCACTTCTGTCTTTAAACAAAATAATATTTTCCAGTTACAGAAATCATAAAGTCCAAACTAAAGTGCTACTGTTGCTATATGCATTTTATATAAATCATGGATGATGGTCCTGACATGAAGGAAGAGAAAGTTACAGGTTGCATCCTTTGACTTTGTCTCCGTGCCTTTGGGTGATTTTCAGAAGGACAGATGTTTCTGTTCAATTCTTAAATCAATTTTTTCAAACACAAACACTATTTTAAAGCTTCTAGAGAGTAAAATATTCATGATAATTATAATAACAATAATAAAAACAAAAGCTCTCAGATCCATCAAACCAAGCAGCAGAAAGAACAATAACTGAAGAGAAAACTTTAACCTTGTAGACTTCATTATGTTCCAGCTGCTCTACAGACGCTGTGACCTCGAACTTAAGCAAGTCGTAACGTATGTGCAGCTCAATAACTTCATAATCAATTCAATTAAATCTTTATTGGCAGACTTCATGTCCATAAAAACAAGACAAGAAAAAAAACACACAACTCCCACACACACACACACACACACACACACACACACACAAGGTATAAACCATTAAATATATGTATAAATAAGTATATAAAGCATTTGTAAAAATATAAAACCATAATATACATAAAACACAATTACTTAAAATAAATCAATAAATACACAAACACTTTAACCAGTGCTTTCTGAGACTGGATGAGTAACGGGAACCACTCACTGTCGGATCTGTAAGTGCTAAAATTATACTGTTACTCGAACCATCCAGTCGTTCTCTAAAATTGAACATTAACTTTCTTAAAAGTGCTTTAAAAGTCCAGACACCCACAGCTACAAACATCTGGCTGGCACTACCACTTCTAGGTATCCTGCAAAGGATTCTCATCGCATCATTATATGCAACATGCAGCTTTTGCATGCTACATTGTTTGTAGGATGACCACAAGGGGGCAGTATATAGCGGTGTGCAATACGCTTTAAACAAAGCCACTTTAACTGGAAGTGAACAAAAGCTGAATTTGCGTGCAATAGTATTTCCCTGCACATAGAGCTTACATCGCTGTCTGTATATGTCATCATCATCATTCATTTGCTCAGTAATAAAGTGACCGAGGTATTTCACCTTTTTATGAACTTCAAGAGTTTTTTGTGCCAGTTTAAACAAAGGGAAATTTAGCTGTTTATCCTGCTTGGTTCTACATATCAGAACAGCACTTTTAGCAGCATTGTACTCAATGTCATATTGCACACCATATTCAGTACAGACATTGAGAAGATCCTGTAACCCAGCACTGCTTGGACTAAAAACAACCAGGTCATCTGCATACATGAGATGATTTATCAGTGCTTTACCTAATATACACCCAGTGTTACAGGCTCTCAGCTGTATGGACAGATCATCAACATATAAATTAAATAAAATTGGAGACAAAATCCCACCCTGTCTGACACCATTGCTGACACCAAAGGGGGCAGAAATACTGCTTCCCCATTTAACCTGCATGTTCTGATGAGCGTACCAGTAAGAGAGAATCCTCACCATGTATTGAGGAACTCCCCGTGTCTTCAGTTTATCAAAAAGTTTTCTGTGGTTCACTCGATCAGAAGCCTTAGAGGCATCAATGAAACACATGAGGACAGATGACTTTTTAGCCCTATACAAACTGACTATTTCCTTAAGTGCATATATGCACATGTCAGTGCCGTGCTTTGGTTTGAAGCCAAACTGATTATCCAGAGAAGAGATGAACACACTAACTCTATCAAACAAGATTCTTTCTAACACCTTAGATAAAATACTGGCGAGTGCAATCGGCCTGTAATTATCCAAACAGCTCACTTTTGCAGCTTTGTCTTTCATAACTGGTACCAGTAAAATACACAGCATTGAGTCTGGTAATATGCCATGAATCATAAACCCAGTGAAACAGAGCGCTAGAAGAGGAGCTAGCCTTAAACTAGCATGTTTTAAATGTTCTGCAGTGATGTGATCCAAACCAGAGGATTTATTATCAGACAACCTATGAATGGCTTCATATACTTCACGTGTCCTTACACTTATTGTGTCATTACTCATGTCAAGATTGTCCTCATATGGATCACTTTTTATACAGTTAAACAACGCACTGTAATGCTGTCTCCATGAGGCTGCAATGTTATCTGCCCCAGAAACACCTTCAACAGTTGATGGTAGAGATGGTTTACAGTTATTAAGAGCTTTCACCTCTTTCCAAAAATCTGCCATATTATTTCACAGCATTTACCAAAGAATCTGCTCTCAGCATTTGCTCATTTTTAGTTATAAAGCGAACAGCGTACTTATATCTGGCATTCGCACATTTTTTCTGTTCAAATTCTGGGCCTTGTTTAGGTCTTCCAGCCATGACCCAACATTTATAAGCTATGCGAGCTTCATCATGGTACATGGATACATGTTCTTTCCAGCCAGGTCTGATGTTAGGTTTCTTATGCTTATATTGTTTATCAAGCAGTGTACCACTTTCATGCAGAGCAGTCACTATATCATCATACATGGAGCAGAGTAAATGTTTATGCACAGCATTCTTACAGTTGACATCCTTGCACAAAATAGCTTCTTTGGGCAAAGAAATGTTGTTCAGATGTATATCGGTATTACTATGATAAGCTAAGAAATCATCTTCACTACAAGCTGACCAGTCTAATTTTACACTGCACTGCAAAAAACGATTTTCAAGAAAGTAAAAAAACCCTTCTTTATGGACATTTTTTCTTATTTTTTGTCTAAAAAGAAAATATATTCTTAACAAGCAAGTTTTGCACAAGAAAATAAATCTTATTCTAGGAAAATATGTCTAACTTTTCCTTAAAAGGATATTTCAGCTCATCTTGAGCTTTATTTACCAGTTACAAGGTATGGTTGAAATTCCCTAATAAAAACAAGATTATTTTTCTCATTTCAAGAGTAAGGCCACTTAAACAGCTGCTCAGTTTAAGAAATGTATTTATTGACACTAAAGTGTAATAAAACTGCTGTCAAGTTTGACAAAACATGCACAAAAGCTGGAAAAGCACATGATAAACATGAAATACAGGCCCATTTGAAAAACAGAAACGGCATAACTCATTCACTTTAGGCCAGGTCAAACAGATTAATAGATCAGCATCAGACAAGTATCAGTACACATATCTTCACTGTGGCAATGCTACAATCGCATTCAACTGTCAGATTTGATAGAAAACTCAACAACAAAACTGTCCAAAACAATAACCTGATAATACAGTTCATGCATGTAAAGCAGTGTACCTTTTATAAAACATCTGTTGAACTCATGTGTAGTCCAATTACATCACACAGGTAATATTTCATGACTGCATATGTCATATCTTTGTGTGTGAAACTGTAATATGGAGTGAAATCTATAAGATTATCAGCGGATATCAGCTCCGTTGCTTGTGCCATGTTTGGAATCTCTATCTTATATGACATGTAATCTCTGTCATAACAAATGGTATTGTGCTGCTGGAATTCAAAACAGTACAATGATGAATTGATCACATAGATATTTTTCACAAGCCCAAATATAGGTAAACCACTAGAACCAACAGCACAAACAATTAATGACCTATCCCTTATGTATTTGTTACCATTTAGATTAAGCCATTTAACAGTCACTGCATGGTTTACTTCATCATTTCCAAGGAAGGCCCTCATTTTTTCTTTTAAGTATGACATTATGCTTACTTCTGAGGTTGGTCCTAATGTGCATTCATTGGAAAAAATGGGGTGATCAAAACTATCCACATTCTGACAACATTCATACATTTGATTATGCTTTATTAAACCTGGAGGCGTCTTAAAAATGCATCCACCTTTGTGCTTAACGACAATAAATGTCCATTCCCCAAAAAGTGCTATAAAAACTTTATATATTCATATTTTTTTTCACTTTAAATTGGTCAGTCTTTTAAAACTATTTCTCCCTGAAATATTTATATAAAGTTTTAATTATATTTTCGTTGTTTTAACCCTTTAAATACCAGTTTCATTACATGAGCACCCTGTTTTTTTAGCCCCAAAAAACAAAAAAACTAAATATTTTCAAAAAAAACCATTTGAAGTAATATTTGATTGTTATTATAATTAGGCCTTCAGATGGACAAAAGATTGGCACCAAAATGAATTTTGACCTGCCATTATTTTTTTTGCAGGAGCACATTAAAAAATCCATGAAAAATGCAAATTCCCCAAAAGTGCAATAAAAATATTAAATATTAATTTTTTTTTTCACTTTAAATTGGTCAGTCTTTTAAAACTACTTCTCCCTGAAATATTCATATAAAGTTTTAATTATATTTTCGTTGTTTTAACCCTTTAAATCCCAGTTGTATTACAAAAAAACTAAAAAAAAACCTAAAAAACTAAATATTTTCCAAAAAAACCATTTGAAGTAATATTTGATAGTTAATATAATTAGGCCTTTAGATGGTCCAAAGATCGGCACCAAAATTAATTTCGATCTACTTTAAAAAAAAAATTTCCGGAACCGAAAATAGTCTCCAGGCGGTCAATGCTGGTCCTCTAGGCCGAAATTAGTGCCTCTTCCCGGGGTAAGTTGCGACGAAGAACCGGGGCATGTTGCGTGGGACTCCTTTCTCCAGCAGACACATCCATACCACGTGACAACAAATACGTCATTTCCTGTTGATTGAAAAAAAAAAATCCACCCTCTCACGTCGGTGAGAGGGTGGATTGGTCTCGCCCGATCAGCGGGCATAGCCGGTGATGCAAGCCGGAAATCAGACTTCCTTTCCCGCAGTTCAGTTCTGCAGCCCGCTGTTTTCGAGCAGAGGTCAAATGTGAAGCAAGGGCGCCACTCGGTGGACAAATAAAAAAATTACAACTCTAAGGTCTCTAGTTAAAAACGAAACCTAAGGTGGAAACCTGACGATCCCTTAAACCTTAATTTTTCTGGCGTGAAAAATAGCGTTTATAATGGGTTTCAATGGGACAATTTTTGTCCAAAGGCATAAAGGTGGATGCATCGCTGTAGCTTAGCCATTTTAGGCTAATTTAATGAATTTACACCACAATTAAAAAAAAAAAAGTTAAAAAAAGATTCTTTGACAAATTTGGCTTTAATCCACTCAACACAGTGAAAATGGTTTAAAACTAAAAATTCAAAAGACAATAAATGTCCTTAAGACCCTCCAGGGGTTTTAAAGATTTGCAAACATTTTTAAAATTTATTTTTGACACCCATTGTTTGAAAAAGCAATGTTTCGATTCAAATCTCATGCACATATGACGGACCATTGGTCCCAAACGTTTAATTTGGCTTGGTGTATGAATCAAATAATGTTGTTTTGGTGTGATGTTGTTATCTGGGAAAAGGGCTTTCATGTGCTTCAAGTGCTGTTCAATGAGGATTTTCAACTTGTTAATAGTCTGCAGACTGATGACAGGAGCAAGTAAAATCTGAACTATCTCAATGAGTTCAAGAATGAATGCGTAGTGTTCAGTACCTTTGGCTGATTCAATCAGAAATGGCAAAATTTTCAGAAGAACAATCATTTGCCCCGAGGACTGCTTCAACTTATTGTCACTGGAAGCTAATGTACTGTAGGTAATAACACTTGGTTTATCTCTAATATCAACTGGAGAGTATGGGAAACCAGTCATTGCAGCATTGAAGAGATCTAAGTCTAGCTCTCCCATAAGCATAAGAACTAAGTGTTTCAACACACACTTTATTTCTAATGGAGCAATCCCTTCAAAAATTACATGCATCATGTCTTGGGGTGTTTGTTGGATCAAGTTGAATGCTGGGAAATTAATAAGTTTGCTTCTTCTGTTTATTCCATATGTTGTTTTTAAGCTGCTTCTTAGATACTCTGTGTTGGCCTTCTCAATTTCGCTACATTGCCGGACATGTCATTCAAATGTCCGTTCCTCAAAGTTATCCTCATCAAAATAAATTTGCATGTCCTCAAATGAACATTCACACTGCCTGCATTTACTATGGGCAAACCCAACACCCTCTTTAAACCCGCAAAGCTCATGCTGCGCCAAAGTGTCTCCACATAATGAAACTAATGCTCCAAATATTTCACGTTCACCATTTCCAGTTTGAATTTTAACTCCATTATATAGCTTCACTAAGTCCTCATGCAGCCTTTGCAAGATTCCATCTACACCACATTCAGAAAGCGCACTCTTTTTTTGCAATGGCAAGTAGACGAATGGCAGCTAGTTTTGATCGATATTTAGGATTAATGTTTCCCAAAGTATAATAGAACATTACCAACTTATTTTTGGAGGCATGAGACCCAAGTGGGTTACAAATTTCAATTTCATCTGAGTAAAGGATAATCTGTAAGGCAGAGGGGTGTGCAGAAAATAAACGGTGAGACTTCATGAGTTCTCCATCTATGATATCATATAAATACTCATTTCTGTAATTTTTCTGCTCATCTATCAATGCCAAAACTCTTGGATGGGACAATAACTGCTCCAAACTTCTGACAAGCGGAACATAATGAAAACATTTGGGCACAGTAGTGAGGAATCTTTTTTTCCCTTTTTTTACCATGACAGCAGTATACCCAACACAAACCTCCTCGGACTCCACAAAATTGAAATTTCTCTTTATCACATCATCCTGCCAGTATGTTGTTGAAACAGAGGAAAATGGATCCTCAATCTGGTCAAAGACTGCCAAAACATCTTTTTCAAGTCCACTTCCATGATGCTGCTGGAAAACCTTTTGTACCTGACTTCTCAGATTATTGACCAACGATGCCTGATACTGTTGTAATGCTGCAACGACATCATTCACACCACTCTGTAAAACAGACAAAAAGAACAAACGACATCTTAGTTGTTTGCTATTAAAAGAGATTTATTTTTAGCGAATAGACAACTTATAATGTAAGGACTAATAACGTACGTAGCTCTGCAACCAAAAAACTGCATAGAATTATTTGACTGTTTCTTATAGATTTTTTTCCTCACTGAAACTGAAGGAAAAAAATTTTTTTTAATTCCTTCTCGGATTTCTTGCAAAACTCAAATTTTTAGTTTAATTAAGATTACAATTTTCCTTTTTAAACTGAGACTAAGAGTTAGGTGGCGGAGGAAGGCTTGTGATGGGAGCAACCCTGAAAAGGATAGGCGGAGGTGAATGGATGGATGGCTGGAGACTATGACTGCCTTGGGTAAACTGGAAAGTTGGAGGCACATACAAGTGATGCTCGGTTTTGCATAGTTACTATTAGGATAATCAGAATGAATTAAAGGCAGTTACAGTTTAGGGAAAATTGTTAATAATAAATGATGAAAAAAAAATAGAGCCACATGTTAAAATAATCATTCTAATTTTGTATGAGCACAAACCTGTGAAAGACGATGTTTCTCTCTTGCAGTCAATACAAGAGCTGTTGCTTGTCTGATAAGAACATCGTGGCAGGAGTCATCCTTCAGAAAAGAGAAATAAATATAGGAGTGTAATAAACTGGTAAAATGTTTTATCAAAAGAAGTTGTTATTGTTCAGTAGTGATAGACTCACCATAGATTGGGATGATGCTACTCCATCTGCAAACACGCTTGGACAAGCTGCTGAAATGTTTGGAGTCGAGGTATCATTGTTGGTCTGGGATGGAACAAGGGGCCTTTGCGAGATATGGGCACCATCATCGAAGCCAGAGTACAATGTCTTATTACTGTCAAAAGTACCAAAATGTTCGGGGCACACACTGTCTGGATCATGCTGTATTGTGTTTTGATCAATCACTGCATCTTCTCCTGAGTTCAATCTGGTGTCTACAGCCGCATCCATTGTTGGCTGGCTTGTTGGCTGGTTTTCGACCACTGGATCAGTCCTGTAGGCCCACATGTTACTCAGACTTCTGTTCTCCGCTGATGAGGGTTCCCTCCTAGAACTGCAATTGAGATTAATTGATTAATTGACTAGTTAAAGATATTAATTACAAGCTACACTGATAATTTCTAAATAATTCTATTCGCATTTGATAATTTACTCCAAAATATGTATGTTTTCAGACTGAGTTTAATAAAATTTTACTAATTTATTGCTGATTGATACTTGGCAGCTTAACTGTAGTTTAAAAGCTGTAAGAATCCTCAAAAACCTAAACCTGGAAAGCTAAACTAAAGAACACAGGAAACATTGAAAATGTTGCAAAAACCTTACAACCTGGAGCAAGGATCATGAGACATGAAAACCCGAGGGAGGGAACACAGATGACACAGAGGAGAAAATGCAGACGATCCGACAAAGAACAGAGGGAAGAACACACTAAATATACATACACAAAAGGAAACGAGGAATTGGCAGACAGGTACGAAACACAGCTGACACTAATCAGATGAGAAGAGACCAGGGGGAAGGGCAACAAAATACACTGATGCAGGGCAGGGACTATCAAAGTAAAACAGGAATAAACATGAACATCAAACCAGGGACACTTGACTCAAGACAAGGGAGGCACGGAGAACACCTAAACACTGGAAATAATTAACAAATAACCAGGAAACTAACTGAAACAATGAATATTAATAAACACAAACAACCAAGGAGACTCTGGACCATGCCCATTGGTTTATTTAAAACAAAAGTTTTAAAAAAATGGTGTTTTCTCTATTAGGAGAAATTAAACACTCAGAAAAATTGTTTAGAAATAGCATTGATGTGGATCATAAGGAATTAGCATTAACATATCTACTGTTAAGCTGTAAAAACAAGTAGGAATCTAACATGAATACTTTATATGATTATTTACAAAGATATCAAAGTATATAGTCAGTCTCACCTTACAGATTTTTGTGTCCTAGTCGATCCGCTGCATCGTCCATTGCCAAGGTGGTCGGAGTGTGTTCGACGAATGTGATACCAAAATGAATTGTAAACACGATATTCTTTGACACATCCATCTATGCCACAAACTACACGGAAATCTGGACTATGGCTATGTGCAGAATTAATATGACTCAGTAAGGATTTGAGGGTCAGACCCACAAATACGAAGCAGATAACACAGCGCCAAATCATTTTGTTTCACTGGTCCGTGAACCGTTTTTCCCATAAAGCCAAGATGACCAGGATTATTCCATTAAGGGGTAGGAATGGCTATCCTAATTCGGGGCCTTATAACAGCTGTACTAAGTAATAGTACCGACATGTCAGTATTTACTTAATATAATCTAACTAAATAGTCATATCTTTAAATATATAGAATTTTATAGATATAAAAGAGCGAACTAAACCATTTCTGTACACAACCCCATACTCCTGAGTTGGTACAGTCCAGCTTCGCGCCTCTAGCTTCGCACCTCAAATTTGGATTGCAGGATTAGTAATATTTTTGGGTCTGGGATACAGTGGTACAGTGTGAAGAAATTAAGGCATGCTATGGAGAAACTGGACGAAATAACAATTGCCACCTTGAAAGGTATGTGACTGTTTTGTTTTTTCTATGTTTTGTGTTCTGCTATGTTGCATGTTAAGTCGCTAGCATGGCAGGCTATACCGGTTGTTAGCTTAGCTTGTGCGGTTAGCTTAGTAGCATTAGCATATTTAAATATGCTAGTGCTATTACACTATGTACATGGGTATTTCTGAAAACGGAGATTTTCCGTTTTCATTTTAAAAAATAATCCCGTCCACACGTAAACGCAGAAATTAAGGAAAACGCTGCTAGGAACATGCCAAAGCAACAGGTGGCGATATATTCCTAACCGTGTTCCTAACCTGAATGTTGGCCAATCAGAAGTCTAGAAGCCTCGGTGGGAAATAGTAAAGAAAGATAGGGCATAAAAGCAGAACCCAGTCCTATGTGTGGAGGGACAGTAACTGTGTGTGTATATGTAAGCATTTAAACACTGCAGAGAGTACAATTAACAGTATTGTAGAAATTCATTTCACCGAAACAATAACGCGGCGCACAGTGTGTCGTCAAAAAAGGCCCACACCTTTGACGCTGCGTTTTCTCCGTTTTTCTCGTCCACACCTAAATGCAAAAAAGGAGTTTTCAAAAATATCCACCCTGGCAAGCGTTTTTAGAAATCTCCTTTTTCAGTGACCGAAAACGCCATTTACGTGTGGACGAAAGGTGCAAGCGAATCACAACTATAATGCTTTTTCCAGTCAATAGGAGGAAGGTAATTTAGAACCTGTGGAGCAGTCAGGAGGGAATATAATGGAATAGAGAATTGTTTTTAAATGGTAAATATTAAATTACCGGTATGTTTCTTGTGTATCCTGTTTGTTACCCAAGCAAAGCTGTCAGCTGGCTTGCACATGAGGATAGTGCAATGTAGTGATAATTGGAAACTCCTATTGCAGAAGCAAAAGTTGGAGAAGACCTGCTCTCATCACTTTCACGAGATGACATCAAAGATCTGTTTCCTGGTCCTGAACATTTCCTCAGGCGTCGGGCTCTATGGCTTGCAGTGCACAAATGTGAAGAAGTAAGTTCTGTCCTATCGCTGTGTGACAAAACTGAGAACACACCAGCTTGTTTTATGCAGTTTCAAGTAATTCCACCAATACTCGCTTAACAGATAGACAGTAGAATCTTCTTTAGTTTTGATTTAAATCAAGTGGCCTACACATTTATTAAATATACATATTTTTTATTGTTTGACACTTTACTGATATTTTGTTGTACTTTCTTTCATGTGTAGAGACCTAAAGTTCTTATGCAATTTTATGTGAAATTAGCCCCATGTACACTGTATTTTAGAACAAGACTGCTGCTGAAAAAACGCTAACAACTACTGGAGATGGTGACTTCTCCAGAGAGGAACCCAGCACTTCTAAGTTTGTGACTATGTCCAACCCAGAGTACATAGTCTTCACAGACAGTGAACTTGAGCAAGCTCGACATTCCTACTTTGAAAAGAAGCGGCTGGGGACAGAGTGTGCTGAACCTTTGTCAAAGGAACTCTTTTGTCGACTCGTAAGAAACACCATGACAAACATGATTTCAATAGCAAGAGCAGCTGAGGACTCCAGATACCCCAGCAAACATGAGGTTGATGCCATGGCAAAGCGATTAATGGAGTACTACCCAATGCTTAAAGAAACGTGTGGTGAGTGGGTAAGTAGCATTTGCTCAATACCACTCTGTGTTAATCATGAGTGATGTATCTTATCATCTTTTAATTTTTATCGTTTGTACCTATTAGGAGCATGTTGCTAAAAAGCTAATGAAGAGACTCTCCAATGTCAAAAGTCCAAGAAAGGGCAAAAAACCTCCTGTGAAGAAGCCAAGAAAGGATGGGAATGAAAGCGTTGCAAAAAATGACAGCAGTGGGGAGTCCAGTGCATCAACTATTATTCTAGATAAATCACCAGTTAGATCGATGGGCACCCCAGTGCACCACCAGGATGGCAGTGATGAAGAATGTAAGTATAATATAATGCACCCTCTTATTACACCCTGAGTGTAAATGTGGTTTGGACGAAACTTTTTGTTTTTTTGTTAAAAATTCTGCTAACAATGGAACACAACTACTTCACTGTTTATCTTGGAATCTTTGTGTTCCATTTAATAGTGACAACTTGACAGGATGAATGAACAATTTTAAGTTAGGTGTTTAGTTAATTTGTTGATCTAATTTACAGATATATTTTGGTATTTTTGTTTTATTGTTTTGCACCAATAACAGATATATAAAGCCTTACTGTGGCAATAAATGATTTACACACCTCTGCTCTGTGTATTTAGCTGGTTCAGCTGACTTCTTTGACAGCCAAAAAACCCAGGCAAAACACTACAAGACACTTCAAGAAATATACAAGACCAAAAAACAGAACAAAGCTGCTGTTACCCAACTGCTGAACCTGGAGTTTGAGTCTAGAAGACAATTCATTAACTCTGATGCTATAAAGGAGCAGGACAGAGCAGTGAAGATACTAGAGGCATATCCTTGTTTCAGAGAACTGGATCATGTAAGCAGTACTTATTTCTTTTAGCCATCCTGTTATTCCTTTGGGGACATTTTGATATGATTTTCAAATTTCTTAAATACTGGCCCTCATGTTTAAATTGTTATCACTTATTGTCAAGACCAGATACAGAGCTAGACAGATCTATCTCAGTTGGGTTTCTGTCTGTATTTTTCAGGTCCTTGATGAGCTGCGGAGAATTATTCAACCATCCAACTTGAAATACATTTCTGAGATGAAGGATAGATGGGAAATCTTCTACTCGAAGGTGCAGTTTTATGGTGTCATGAAGAAAGTTATGAAGCCGCCAAAAACTTTGGATGGAGGTAATGCTACAGTATCTTGATTTGTCTACATTTATGCTTTGCAGATTAAATTATTTTCAATGCTTAATGGTGTTGCCCTGTCTTATTTTTCTTTTTTCAAACCAGTGGAACATGCAGCAACTGTGTTCAGAGCCCTTCCCATGCTTTTCCCTTCCAGCACAGTACCACCTAAGAAGCTGGGCATCTGTAGTGAGGCTTTTTTCCATGTCCTAAAGGTAAGGCTGCAATATTCTATGTGTATATATTGTTGAATTTTGCAGTTACTCATGTTTTCATTTTATATATTTTACTGTGGAGTCAGTCAAATATTCTTAAAGTTCAGATCCCCATAACATGTTGATGTTAATAAAAACTACAAAAAAAGTTGATCTATTTTAAACTGTAATGCAACTCAAAAATTGTCTTTCTCACGGTCTTGTTCTAATCCTCTTTTTTTCTGTCATGTAGACTTCAGAAGACCCTGAAGGCTACCTGCGTCAGCGACCCCTGGCTTGCCCAGTTCTGCTTGTCTCTGAAGGCAACTGCATGATAGCTGTTGGAACCACACCGGTGAGCACTTTTGACCGGAAGGATCTTAATGAGGGACTGCTCTATCTGATGGCATATTACTATGCCCTCCACCTCACATATCCAAAGTGCATTTCCACACTGCTGTCTGTCTTGCAAACTGAAATACTCAAAGACTCCATCCATGACCGAGATTCAACCCCCTCTTACAAGAAGGCGCTTGGTGAGTGGAAGTCATTCATTGAGTGAGTCTCTCAGATGACAGACTCCATCTGCCTTGTTTATCAGACTCAGTGTTGGTCAGTGAGGTTGGTTTTTTTTTTCTCTAGAAAAGTTGTTCAAATGTAAAACACATGTTTGTTTGTGTGGTCGTTAAACTTGTTCTTCTAAAATGTTATGTAATATAGGATTTGAAATAGTGATTGTTTTAAGCTTCAGCAAAATGTATTTTTGATACCAGCCTTGAGTGTGTTATACTGTTATTATTCATGTTAAGAGTATCTGGAATATGCACTTCTTATATTGGCCATGTTACACAGTACCCTGCTGAAATGTATAATTTTAGACATGATTCTCCTGGAACAGACCTCAGTGAGTACTGACCCATTGCTGTGTCAATAAAAGCGCAAAAACTAAGAGTGCTTTTGCTGTCTTAATTTAAGATGAATTCCCTTATTTTTAGTAGCTTTTGAAGAGATGGTGTCTTATTCTCAGGAATTTTTGCTGATTATTGTTCTCAGACTCGAAACATAATTCTTATAGTTAGCTCAATCAAGAAAGAAACAATTCAGTTTTAAGAAAATTTGTCCTATAGTAAGGTGTTTTTTTTAATGTGAAAAATCTAAATTAAGGAATCTTAAGAATCTTAAAGTAAGCAAATAATTCTTGAAAACAGCTTGTTCAAGAAAGCATAATGCTCATTTTAGGTACAGATTTTCTAAATATCAAAGTGTCTTTTACTTATAATAAGTCACATTTTCTTCAAATAAGCATACATTTTAGACAATTTTGTCTAGTTAAAAGGCATATGGCAGTTAGATTAATTTGCTAGTTTTAAGAATTCTAGTCAAGCAACTTTTGCTTACCCCATTGGCAGATTTTTTGCTCAAAACAAGAAAATTTTGTCAGATTTAAGAATATTTGGCTTGTTTCAAGTATAGCTGTTTTTGCAGTGTGGTAGCAATATTGTTTCCAGTTGATGCTGGCATTTGTTCCTCATTCACAGTAAAACCAAAAGGTATATGATCTGACACAGTTACCGCATACCTGATAGTCATGTTTGCTAAAGCTGCATGTCCATCAGCTGTACAGATACAGTGGTCCAGCCATGATGTACTATGCCAGGCTTCACTTATGTATGTATAGCTGTCTGCAGGCAGCAACACTTTGGTAGACAAGATAAGATTATTAACTTGACAGAAGTGAGTTAAGTGGTCAGCAAACTGAGAACTGCTGTCTGTGAGATCAGCGTTAAAATCACCCAAAACATATATGCTGTAAGTATCGTTGTCTTGAATAAATGCATTAATAAAAGCCAGCCTACTGAGGTATTCTTGCTCATTTTGACAAGATTCATAGGGAGTATAAATATTAAGAATGATAAAACTACTATTGTTCTGTGTATATTGTATACCAATACACCAGTCTACATCCAGTCTAATGGGCTTTATCACAGGGTCTATTTTTTTGTCCCAAAGCACAGCAACCCCTCCAGGTATTCTGCCTCTGACTATAGCTGTGCTGAGATCAGTTGTTGATTCCCCCACTCCCAAAAAACTTGCATTTAGACAGTTAAGTTTTCCCAGGTCCTGTTTGGACAACCATGTCTCCTGCAAGCATAAAATGTCACATTCTGCAAGCAGACTGTCCACAACAATCCGTCGAGCTTTGTCCCCTGCACTCTGTCCCAAACGTAGACCATGACAGTTGTAAGATAATATCCTAATAGACATCTTCATGTTGATACGTTGGTACCAGAAGGCGCAGTTATCTCCCCTGCTGGATCCACTGAGCTTGGCACCACCGTACCGAGCTTACGAGGTTCATAAAAACGCCGGACCAGAGCCCCTTCAGGCCAGAGTTCAGGATTGTACATTTCACCCACATCATTACATTCAGCAGTAACCTTGAAAGAGCTGAACCTGCTACGTTTACTAGCAATTTTTTGACAGGTCACATCTCTTCTAAGATTCTCTCTCAAATACAGAGCAAGAGTTTCTGCATCTACATCCAGGGCAAATATAGTGGCAAACACGCTCACCAATTTAGACCCTGTGGTATTTAGGCAGCAGAACAACTAAGAATAACAACTACAAATAATGTTTTTAGGTTTCTGTTGTACTGCAAGGTTCTGTACAGGAGAACCAAACCAAGAGCAAATATTACGTCTCATTTACACCTGAGCACGAAGAGCCATCAACATTTAGCAAATTGAATCATCTTTGTTTAGATGCAAGAAGAATCATATAGAAATGAAAAAGTAGAAATAGAAATCCAGAGCAAAGATATCCTCTAATTCAGCGTAGCACATGTGCAGCTGCTGCGATTCACATAAGCATTCGGCTCGTCGCTGTTGCAGATTTTTCTCTCGCTGTTCTGGCTCACAGCGCTGCAAACACAAAAATAAATATCCCCAAAGGTGTGAAAGGCAGCTAATTAGTAAGAGTATTGTTACTCTCCGCAGGAGTAGTCCAGCAGTAGAAATCAGTCCAATAACAAGGTGTGTAACATCTAGGAGGGTGACAGAAAAACCCAGGGTAACTTCTAAGGACCTCAACGTCTCTCTCACATTGTGTTTTTTAAACATGCTTCCATTTGTCACTTCAGTCTTTACTCTGAAATACAGGAAGAGAAATCATGGCTGAAACAATTTCTCATGAAACCAGGGGTGTGGTCCAACAGTCAGTTTGGTGAGGAAGGTTCCTAACTGAGAGAAGTGACCCAGAAGTATCTGTGTAGCAGCCACAATGAATCCAGATCATGAGCTTTATTAACTGATCAAAGTCTCTTCTTTCATCTTCTGTATCATTCAGTTTGCATTGGTAATGCCCATTATTGTAATGCTTTTTTAAGACGAGCAAAACTTTATTTCACTTTGGGTTAGCTGGGATAAGTGATGGATGGAGGGAATTTTATTTCAGCCACAGAAATCCTAAACAGGAAGGAGGAGCAGAGTTACAGTGGATCACTATCCAGCAGGGAAACAAGGTTTATTTCAATTTCTTGGCCATGAGTGAGATTTACTGAGTGGGCAAATTAGGGAGACGACACCATCAGATTCCGAGCCCTCCATGTGTTAATCAAGAGACGGCTGCTGTGCTACATCCATATATAATGAATAAATTAGGAGCTAAAGCTGAAAGGACAGTTTATTTGTACCATCTTCACGTGAACACATTCAAGAACATCACAGATGAAGAAACATTAAAAACTTCCACACTACATAAAGCAAGAAAAATAGTTTTTCTTTCAGGTGGTTTCAGAAAAACAGAAACATCAAACATCTCCAAGACTCTCTTTGAAAGAACTAAAAACCTTTGTTCTCATGGTCCAATCATGAGTGAACTCCCCGATGAAGCCTTGTGTGCTAAAACATGTCAGAGTTTTAAAGGTTAAACATGAGTTTCCAAAACGTTTTGCTGGAGAACAATGAACTATTTGACTGAGTTTCAATCATTTACAGACGAGCAAAACCAGGACAGAGAAAAAAGGACAAAACTGACTCAGTAAAACAACAGAAAAGAAGATCCCATGTAGATCTGTATTATGTAGAAGTTCAGCCCAGCAACCAGTTCAGTTCAACACAAGTTTAAATGATTCTATCTGAACTCTGTGGAGCCTGATCTCAAGCTTTTTGAGTCTGACCAGAGGAAACCAGAGGATCTTTCTGTGTCTTCAGATTCACTGTGATCCAGTGATGGGAGTGATTTCAGCCCTGAGTGATCGCGCTGATGTTTGCACAGAGCAGACAATGAGGTGAATGTTTGGGCACATTGGTAACAGTGAAACAGTTTATTAGTAACGTGGGATCGTTTGTGTGCAGAGTATGAACTGAGATTCCTGAAGCTCTTGTCACACTGGTCACAGCTGTAGTTTCCTTCCATGTGTGCACGTTCATGCCTGTTACGACTATGTGAATGTGAGAAGCTTCTCTCACAGTGTCTGCACTTGTGTGGTTTCTCTCCTGTGTGGACTCCTTTGTGTGATTTAAGCTGACCTTCAGTGGTGAAGGATGACCCACACTGATCACAGAGGTGCTTTTTAACCCCACTGTGAATCAGTTCATGTTGTTTTAACTCACTTGTTGTGGTGAAGCTTCTCCCACATTCTTTGCAGTATTTCAGTTTGTCTCCAGTGTGTCTACGTTGATGTACTTTTAGGGTCTTTTGCCAACTGAAAGTTTTTCCACAGAGGTCACAATGAAAGTCTTTCCCACCACCACAGTGATGACAGGGTTGAGAACTGGATCCATCTGTGTCGCTCTGCTTCTAAACAAAGACACAAAGACAGTGTAAGTCAGTCCTTCAACATTTGTATCCTGAACGTCGCCTGAAATAAAGAGCATCTCTGCAGACGCCCAACTACATTTGACTGTTTCAGTTAACACACTCAGTTTACTGGGCTGCAATAACTACAATACTACCACCATAATACTACAGTAATACTAAAATCATAACTGAAAGGAAAATCTGAATAATCACTCAGAGCTGCTTTTCCATGCAGTAGAATTGCTAACATGCTAACACAGTTTAATGAGCAGAGTTGTTCCAAACAGTCAGGCTAAAATGACAAGATAACAATATAAATACATACCTCACAGTAGCTGCACTTGTAGAGTCTCTTTCTGGTGTGGATCTGTTGGTGTTGTCTCAGGTGACGTGGAGATTTAAAAGTCTTCTCACACAGGTCACATTGATAAGGTCTCTCCTCAGTGTGGGTAAACATGTGTCGTTGTAACTGTGCGTCTGTTGTAAAGTATTTGCCACACTGTTCACAGCAGTACACATCATGTCTGGTGTGAATGCGTAGGTGTGTATTTCGGCTCCCTCTCCAGCTGAAAGTTTTCCCACAGATGTCACAGCTGTATGCCTTAATTCCAGAGTGGGTAACTAGATGCTTCTGTAAGTGGCTACTGTGAGTAAAAGCTCTGCCACACTGATCACATCTGTACGCTTTAACTCCACTGTGGATGAGTTGGTGTTTTTTTAGGGAACCCTTCCTGGAAAAAGAATTTCCACACAAGTCACAGCTGAACGGTCTCTCTCCAGTGTGGATGACCTGATGCTGTTTTAGTTTAGCCCTCACAGTAAAACCCTTCCCACACTCGTCACAGCTGTATGCCTTAATTCCAGAGTGGGTAACTAGATGCCTCTGTAAGTGGCTACTTTGAGTAAAAGCTCTGCCACACTGATCACAGCTGTATGCTTTAACTCCACTGTGGATGAGTTGGTGTTGTTTTAGGGAACGCTTGAAGGAAAAAGACTTTCCACACAAGTCACAGCTGAACGGTCTCTCTCCAGTGTGGATGACCTGATGCTGTTTTAGTTTAGCCCTCACAGTAAAACCCTTCCCACACTCGTCACAGGTGTGTTTTTTCTCTCCCTTTCTTCTGTGAGGTTTGTCGGCCTCCTGAGAGCGCTGACTTCTGGCTCCATGTTGGTCCTGCAGTGACAGAGATACAAACAGAGGCAGTGAGTGAAATGCAGTCGTGGAACAAACTCAACCTTCAACCTCCATTAACACTAGTTTTAAACCTGAAGGTGGAGCGTGGCACCAAACACCTTAAAGGTCTCTTATCCCCACCTGCTGGTAGTTCTAACACATTACATCCAACCTGCTGTTGAAGATAATTCATGACTGTTCAAACACTAAAATCATGCCCATCCCTCCTGATTGCACACACACACACACACACACACACACACACACACTTTTATAATTTAGATTATTTTATTGGTTCCTATTACATATTTCTATAATTTGTATAGATTTATACAGAATTATTCAGTGATAATAAATCATATGTTTGTTTATTCTAAAGGGACCCCGTTAGCTTCCACAACAGATGTTGCTCGTCTTCCGTCAAATACTCACATAAAATATTACACAATAAAGTGGATTCAAGATATCCACATAATTTCACTCTTACATCCACAGTGAGGTTTCACAATTGTTCAAATATAAGCAATCAATAATAATAATAATAATATCAATAACATTGAGGCACATTACACAAATTTCAAAAACAAATCATGTCTTACAATATTTACAACAACTAAAAGCTCTGTAAATCGGCTTTTAAGTGTTCATTGAAGTTTTGAATAATTCTCTAATTTTTTAAGGCAACTTATTCCACTTAAAAGTTGCTCTAAATGTAACAGTTTTACAAAACGTTACTTTTAACTCGAGCATTTACTAAATTGCAGCTTGTTGAAAACTGTGTAATATGATGATGTATTTCATCTGGATACTGCAGCTGAGCAGAATAAATGTGGTGTGTTTAACAGAATTGCTTTATTTAGAACTACAAGTAAGCCATAGAATATTTTAGCCTGTACAGGAAGCCAAGAAAGGTTATTATGCATTTTATCAATATTAGTATAGTATGAACATCTTCACACTAATCTGGACGCCTTATTCTGGACTAACTGAAGTCTGTTAAGATCTGTCTTATTAGCTGCTGACCAAATGATTGAACAATACTCAAGATGAGACATTACTAGTGCATTAATGACATCTTTCATAATGAAGAAGTGATACACAAAGAGCATTTCATAGCCATAGCTATGCCTTGTCGGCAGAGTTATGTGACATTAGTGATGTTTGTACTTTCAGCGTTAACTTGGTTTTAAAGCCTTTAAAATATACGCCGTTCAATAGTCGACCTTCATCTGACAGAGAATGTGATGATTTTGTGGATAATTAAAGTCAGTCATATATCCACAAACACAAGCTGAAAGTCAGTGATGCTGCTCGGTTTGTAGTCCTGAACATCACGGCACAAGCAGGATTCACTGCACTGTTAATGTTAGCTGTGTTATATTGCTGCCTCTGTTCGGTGGTGTCGAGCCAAACGCACTTTAATGTGTGTTTGAACGAGCTGACGGTTCACTCGTTAAGCTGAAAGAAAGATGCTTTAATCACAGCAGTAACACATGTGTCCACTGCACCATCTGGGAACTCTTCTTGTTTACACTCGTAATAACACAAACACTAAATCCTGCTTCTCTGGTGCTGTTGTGTAGCAGTGTGTACACCTGAGACTGTCACCTGTCTGTCTGTCCTGCACTCTCTCTCTGTTTCTTTCTCTCTGATTGTGGAATAAAAGTATGAACATGTGTTTATAAGTTACACTTGTGTTTGAATCCTGCAGCTTATCACGCATTTGATTTCCATGTGTGACGACTGCAAGTGTCCAGAGTGAGGACAGACTGAGGGAGCCACTGCTGCACATCATCTGTGAGGCTTTGCAGCCCTGATGATCCACCAGAACAAATTCAGCAGTGTGTGAGGAAGTGGAGGAGGAAGAGCCAGCAGCACAGAAATGAAGCCCAACAATCATGTTTCACAGTCCTGTGGTCTCAGCCTCAGATACTCATCAAATCACACAGAGCTCATGTAGAAACAAATGAACTAAATATGTTCTCCTTCATTTCTGTCAAACAAAGCTGTATGAAACGTTTCCAGCTGTTAGTATCATGGTTGCTAGGCAACCTGGGCAGCGCGACGGAGGCTAGACGTCCCATTTCACGAGCCTACGAGCCTTGCACTTCGGCCTTAGCGGTCTTTGAGTACGCGGCCCTTGAGGACTTTAAAGCTGCAGAACCTGAATCGGGATACAGCCATGATGATCTCCAGCCTCGTGCTCGCCAACATTCTCACCTGAGTTAAGAAGACTGTTAGGTATTTTAGTACCATGGGAGCATTTACTGGATATTGTTTTATAGTGACATTATGCAGGAAAACTCTGTCATTCAATAAGGCCCCTTTTGTTTTAGTTATTTTTCTCTTTGACCCAAGAATTGATGTGTGAGAATCACAGGCTGGTACAAGGTTGAAATACCACAGAGATCACTCCCTCAGCTACATTAGTTTCTTAATCTTTTAGACGCCTGTTGAAGGCCAAATGGTTTGTTTCAGATTTCACTAATGTAAGAACTCTTCGTTTTGTGCCTTGAAAATATGTCGCTGAGATAATCACAATTGTAGCTGAACTAATAAACTACACAAAGGATGCTTCTTCACCCAAGGGCAGGAAGACGCTCCCTTATCTTGGTCTGTACTGGTTTAAACTGATAATCTGCTGTCTCATGAATTTTACCCTCTATATAAACTGTTGTACTTGTGAATAAAGTTGAGTCACTTTGGGAAGACAATCTAAAGCAGTCTCTGTTTTCTTGTTCTCCCAAGCTGCTCCCGAGCTGCTCGTACTAACACGCTGAATGGCATGCTTGAATATTACTTGAGAATATATTTGACTGTGTTACAGACTAAGGGACATTCTCTGCTGATAGGTGAAGGTACATTCTCTGCTGATAGACGTCCACGCCTCGGAGGAAGCCGATCCACGGAGTAGGCCCTGGAAACAGTTTCCTTCAAAGACGATCACTGAAATGGTCTCAGCAGGTCCTTTGATGACAGCAATGAAATGCAGTGGTAAGGCTTTTTGGGGATTAAGTTCATTTTCATGGCAAAGAAGGACGATGCAGTTCATCTGATCACTCCTCATAACATTCTGGAGTGCAGGCAAAATGCTATTATAAAAACTTAAGCAGCAACTTCTCCAGGTTCCAATATTTATGCAATTCTCAAAGCTTTTGGCCACGACTGTATAACCTCTTCTGAAGTTTAGTGGATATTATACATGGTTATGCTCAGGATGTGTCGGCCAGTTTCCACTGGAAACGCCTTTTGGTTAAACTGTCAGCGAGCAATTTGCATTTGCACTGTTACATTTTTATATAACTTTAATGCACATAAACAACAGCTGCTTGTTTCAGTGAAAATACATTGATGGCTTTTTAATAAAGTTGTGCAGCTGTAAAGTATTTTGTCTGGTGTCAATTCTATCGTCAGCTACATCATTATGGCAAATGTTCAAATGTATATGGTGATAAATATCTTTGGTCATATGGTCCTGCTCTGTCTGTCACCTTCTGTGTTGAGCTCATTGTTTCCTCTGTAGTGGCTGAGCTGAGTCCAAGTAGCTGAAAATGTTCCTCTGCTGCTCCGTCAGACTCTCCTCCTCCTGCTGATCAGCTGGGACACAAAACAGATCTTTGTTAGGCTCCACACTGCACTGAAGAGTCAAAGTGTCTCATATGTTCATCTGACAAGTAAAAGAACACCTTTTTGTTTCCCGAGGTGGGCAACTTGTTGGAAACAAACACAAAAGCTTTGAGCACTGATACCTGCCATTGCTGCCATTGAAAGATGCAACGCCAGCAATGTGGATTGTCAAGACTCAAACCAATCATCAAGCAAAGACAACAGGGATCATTTGTTTCTGTTTATTTAGCATTCACAGCATTTGTAGTTGCCTTCTGTGCAGGGGAAGTCCACGCACACTGTGTGGTACCGCCATCCGCAGAAGGTGCATTCAACCTCTGTAAGAGAAACGAGATTGTCTGAGACTGAAATGATATTCACTAAAGAAGTGGTGATTTGTAAAACTTCACATTTTGACTCGGGACGTACTCTGCATGAAAACAAGCGCCCACTCTTCCTGCTCAACAAATGCCAAGGGCGGAGCCTTATACCACGTGATACAGAAGCTGTGCCGTGTGATGCTAAAATTAGCAGGGAAAAAACAACGGAGAGCACGTCAGGGATGACGAGAAAGTGACAGGAGAAAATCCGTCCCGGTCAACCACCCAAACATTAATAACGGGAACCTTATACAGCGCTTCCCTATACACGTCGAACTCCCGCAGGCACAAAGACATTACGGAGGCTATCACTTATCACCTGACCAAAGATATGGCTCCATCAACACTGTGCAAAACGAGGGATTTAGGAAAACGATCAACACCCTAGACAAACGCTACACAGTGCCGTCCCGCAACTATTTTTCTATTGTTGCACTACCTGCTCTGTACACGCAGCGTCGAGCAACGGTGGAGACGGAATTTCAAGCAGGACAACATTTTGCTGCAACAACAAAACGTGAGACATTTGTTGTTTTATGTTTATTTATTGTTATGAGAGAATCATGATCTCAATTCTAAGCCAAAAAATCGTGATTCTCATTTTATACAAAATCGTGCAGCCCTAACATTAACACAAAACTATTGTTTCACCAGAGAAACACACATGAAGAGAGAGAGAGAGACAATAACAGCTACCAAATGCACCAATTTATCTATTCTGCAAACATAGATCCCTTGGTGGACTTACACTACCTAACTTTATGTACTACTACTGGGCATCAAATTTAAGAATAATTTCCCTTCTATTGGATGACACAGCAATACTCCCTAACGGCTTACAGATGGAGCGGGAGGATTGCCTTCCTTACTGTGTTGGTGGAATACTACTCTCTCCTATTCTTTTGACAAACTCATATTACAATTCGAATCCAGTGATTTATAATACCGTACAAATTTGGAGACAAATAATTAAGCACTTCAAATTGAAAAAACTATCAATGTGTACATCCATTACAGCTAACCCCTCTTTCCTTCCATCATGTGTAGACGGAGCTTTCAATATATGGCAGGAATTGGGAATTTGTAAATTAAAAGATTTATACCTAAATGATACTTTTATGTCATTCCAACATTTAAAAGATAGATTTGGATTGCCTCACAGTCATTTTTTTAGATATCTTCAACTAAGAGACTATATCCGTACATACCTGCCACAATTTGAAAACATATCGTCCGATCCTTTGGACAGATGTCTTAGTGATGGAAGGGGGTTTGAACAGAGAATTTCATTATTTTATAATTCAATACAGGAGATGAGTATACCTTCAACTACTTCAATCAAAGAGGAGTGGGAAAAAGATTTTGGGACTCTCCTATCAGAAGATTTCTGGCAGGAGGCCTTACACAACATAAATACGCCTTTTATTAATTCCTGTCACTGTTTAATTCAGTACAAAATTATACACAGACTACACTATTCAAGGGAAAAACTTCACAAAATGTATCCAGAGTGTTCCCCCCTCTGTGAAAAATGCAAGATACACTATGGAAATCTGTTACATTGTTTTGCACTATGTCCAAGGCTTCAGGGTTTTTGGTATGATATTTTTACTTATATGTCTAATATTTTTAAAAGTAAGATTGAACCAAATCCGACAGTAATCATCTTTGGGATTTCCAACGAAACACAAAATTTACAACACTCTCAAAAAAGGTTTATGGCATATGCTTTGATTATTGCAAAGAAATTGATCCTGCAGCTTTGGAAAGGCAATGAGACTCCTGTATTAAAAATGTGGCTTACTGAACTTATAAACACTCTTCACCTTGAAAAAATAAGATATAGTATGAATGACAATGTAAAAGATTTTGAATTAATCTGGCACCCTTTACTTATATACCTTGGGAAAATATAAAACTTTGTTTACTTGTTTCTCTTCCCTTTTGCCGACAGCCGGGGTATTGGGACCCCTTATGGGTGACTGCGGGTTTTTTTTTTTTTTTTTTTTTTTTTTTTTGTTGGTGTTGTTTAATTATTTGCCTTGTTAGTTTAGAGAAAAAAAGGAGCATAAGCTATGTTATGTCAATTTGTAAAAACTACAATCAGAATACTTGCTCTCAATAAAAATATTTGAAACAGAACATCAACAGTGGACAGGAGTCCAAGAGACAATACCAGAGTTCTGAGCAGAGAGGTCCAGCAGCACTGTGGGCAAACGGCATCAGAAAAAGAAGAACCACCATCTAGATTGGATGGATGGAGATGCGTTTCCAGCCAGCTGGAACCTCATTGTGTGTGAAGGACTTTTGAGAAGACTGTCTGAGTTTGACATTTGCCATGTTTGGAGTGAGATGGCAATAAAAGAGACAGTGGGACAAAGAGAGAGACACGGGACAAAGCTGAAAAAGCTGACTGCCATTGGACTGAAAAGTGGGAGAGAAGGAAAGGAGCAGAGGAGGACTGAGGCTGCTGTTTTAGTGTGGGCAATCAAATTAGGTTAAGGAATTCGGGGAGACAAGCGACTGCCTGGAAGTGGAGGATTGATACAGTGTCCAGACCACCACAAAAGGGGGAGGAAGACAAGCACTGAGGTATGCAAGTGTACTGTTAGAAAAAAATGGAAAGTGACACGACACATACAGATAATATGCACCAGAGATAAAAAAAAAAAAAAAATCATACACAAAGTGTTACACATTAAGAGAGGGCATTTGTAGAAGGGGTTAACAACACACAGTGTGGTTGCCGATGGTAACCTGCAAGCATTTGGGGTTTAGCTGTGCCTGAATATGACAGAGTTTTTCATTTAGATGTTTCTGAAACAAAATTTGGAGTGAACAGAGTTTTGTTTCAGAAAAAAGGGGGGAAGGTACATGAAAGGATACATAAAAACAGAACATGCATTAACCCTACTAATACAAACACAAAATAACTCATGAAGATTAGACAACATTTTAAGTGTGCGAGTGAATGAGATGTGTTGGAGTTTGTTGTGTGCTGAGTGGAGACTCTAAAACACTGAGTTTCCTGTTTTGATGTGCGAGTGAATCCTGTATTTAGATACACAACTCTGAATACGTCAGAACAAACTTCTTTTATGAAGTGCATGACAAAGGATGTACCTTTTGTGCTTTCATGTTATATGACCCTTTGATCAACACACACACACACACACACACACACACACACACACACACACACACACACACACACGCACGCTCAATGGAGTATAAATAAAGACCGGGGCAGTTCTCTCACTGGAGTCTCTTAGAGTAGAGGCTGCCCTTGCTAGCAAGAAGTTCTGTGTGTTTCTCTTCTCTGAGTCTTTACTGAAGAAGTGTTTTAGAACATTTTTCCTAACAGCAGTAAAGTTAGACTGAGCGTCTGACCTGGGGTGCGTCTTAACTCTCACAAGGTCACCAACACGAAACGTGGCATGTCGATGTCTCAAGTCATAGTAATGTTTTTGTCTGTCATGGCTATAGTCCAAAGCTGCTTTGGCGTGGTCGTGAGCTTCCTGCAGGGAGGCTCTCAGAGTCTCAGGGTAAGGCACACCCGGTTCATCAACACCTGCTGTAGAAGGCTGAGTGATAAGGTCAAGCGGGGTGTCTAACTCACGACCATAAAGCATCATGGCAGGAGTCATACCTGTACTGTCATGGGAGGCGGTGCGCAGAGCAAAGCAAATCTGAGGGAGAAACTTGTCCCATGATGTGTGCTTATCACCTACATAAGCGCGGATTGCAGTTTTCAGAGTCCGGTTGACGCGTTCAGTAGCATTTGTCTGAGGGTGATATGCCGTAGTGAGTCTGTGCACCGAGCCTAAGGCAGAAACAACATGTTCAAAAAGCTCACTCACAAAAGGAGACCCTCTGTCAGAAATGAGGTAAGTGGGTGTACCATGCCTAGCAAAAATGTCAGTGCCGAATTTACCAGCTGCTACCTGAGATGTAGCTTCTTTGACAGCACTGGCTTCAACCCATTTAGTCAAATAGTCAACAAACACGATCAAATAAGCATTACCAGTGGGGGTGCGGGGAAGTGGCCCAACAAAATCCACACCCACATACTCCCAGGGTTTCTGGGGGACAATGGGAACCATAAGACCGGCTGCTTTTTTCTGACTTGGCTTGGTGAGTTGGCACACTGAGCATGAAATCACATAGCGTTTCACATCAGCTGCCATTTTGGGCCAGAAAAACCTAAAACGCAGTCTAGCCAATGTCTTAGAAACACCCAAGTGACCTGCTGTGGGGTGGTCATGGTAATAGTCCAGCAAGGTGCCTCTCATGGAAGTAGGGGCAAACAGTTTCAGCTCTTTCAAAGGGTGCAAAGCACATGTGGACTTGGGTTCTCTGTGATACAAAAGAGAGTCATACACAACATACTGTAACAAGGTGGCATTGTCCGAGCTGTTCAGAGAGTCTGCTTCAATGTCTCTGAGGAGTGGACCTGTAACATGATCGTCTAACTGCAGCTGTCTGAATTGTGAACGGTCAGCCAGAATGTCGGGGGGCAGAGTACGAATGTTCAGGCTGCCCATAACAGCATGATCTGGTAAAAGATCAGTCGGCCTGTCACAGGTCAGAGGCAAAGGGTGCGTCGGGAACTTTGTTCTGTGCACCAGGTTTGTGCACTATTGTGAAATCAAAGTCCTGCAAACGAAGTGACCAGCGGGCGAGTCGGCCCGTTGGGTTTTGACGAGACATGAGCCACCTGAGACTGTTGTGGTCAGTGAAGATAGTAACATGAACACCTTCAACATATGGGCGGAAGTGTTCCAGAGCCCATATCACAGCGAGGCACTCCTTCTCTGAAGTGCAGTAGGGGAGTTCAGCTTTGTGAAGGGAGCGACTAGCAAAAGCCACAACGTACTCACGACCCATGTCATCCTTTTGCATCAACACTGCCCCAAGACCAATGTCACATGCATCGGCGTGAATGGAAAAGGGACGGTTGAAGTCTGGAAATGACAGGATCGGGGCTGATGTGACATGATCCTTCAAAGTGTCCATGGCCCTTCGACAGCTGTCGTCCCAGTGGAAAGCATTGTCCTTTCTGGTGATGGCGTGAAGAGGTTCGGCATGGCGGGCATAATTCTGAATGAAGCGTCGATAATAGCCAGTCAAGCCAAGGAACTGACGGACGTGTTTCACTGAGGTTGGGGTATCAAACTCCTTAACCGCCTTTACTTTGTCCGGATCGGGCTTAACACCTGATGATGTGATGCGGTACCCGAGAAAGGTGAATTCATCGAGGCAGAATTGGCACTTTTTGAGCTTCAATGACAAGCCAGCAGCCTGGAGTCTGCCCAGCACCTCCTCAAGATCCACTAAGTGCTGTTCAAAGGTAGGTGAGGCGATAAAAATGTCATCCAGGTAGACTGCGCACATTTTGTAAATGAGGCCAGCAAGCACAGAGTTCATGAGTCTCTGAAAAGTTGCAGGTGCGTTGCAGAGCCCAAAGGGCAGCACCCGAAACTGGAAGAGACCGCAGTGAGAGATGAAGGCAGTTTTAGGCTTCGAGTCCTCTGCTACAGCAACCTGCCAATAGCCTCGCGCTAAGTCCAATGTTGAGACAAACTTTCCTCTTGCCAGAAAGTCCAAAGACTCATCTACACGAGGCAGGGGATAAGAGTCTTTTCGGGTAACTTGGTTGAGCCCTCGAAAGTCCACACAAAACCTTGGTTCCGTGGCCGCTCTATTTACAATGACTACAGGAGCTGCCCAAGGGCTTGTGGAAGGTTCAATGATGTTGTCCTTCAACATTTGTTGCACTTGTTCTTCAATCACACGTTTCTTAGCAGGTGACGTGCGATAGGGTGGGAGTTTGACAGGTGTTGCATTGCCAGTCTCTATGGCGTGCTCAGTGAGAGCCGTTCGACCAAGTTGACCATCAAACAAGGAGCTAAACTTGCTGAGCAGATTTAGTAAAGCATCCTTGTTGTTCTCTGAGAGACTTGCTTCAGACAGTTTGGCTGTTAAGTCTGAGCGAACCAAGTCCAAAGACATCAGTGTTCCAGGTGAATGTGAGTAATCATTTTGAAGGTCCTCTTCATTGTCTGCGAGTGGGCAGGGGATGTCCTCAATGTAGACTGTTCTAGTAGGAATGTGAATAGAAACAGAAGCTCTTGCCATAAAACCCATTCCCAGAATAAAAGGAGAGGACAAATCTGGTATTATGGCAAAACGCTGGTAAAAGTTCTTGTTCATGAATCCAATATTGAGCCAAATAACACCAACAGGGATACAGGGAGCATTATTGGCGAGGTTAACTGCAGGACCATTCCACTCACTTGGGTTTCTAGGGTAAGAGTCATTTACTTGAATGAGATCTGTTCGTACAGCCGAGAGGGAAGCACCCGTGTCGAGGGTAGCATCCACAGATGAAGCATTGAAGTTCACTTTCGTTCTTAGTGGGGTATTCCAGTGGACTTGTGAAAAATTGTCTTCCAAGTGTCCAAGACTGTGTCCACCCTGTAGTGAATCGGGCGTGTGAGGCTCCGTTAGTAACTGGGGGAAGGTTGGCCTCTGTGAAATGTCCTCCTCCCCCCCCTGTAGTTTCCCGACTGCCTGTATTGTGGCTGGGATGTGGTGCTGCTTAATTCCACCTTTTCATGGCCAGGGTCAGAGGGGCCAGGTACTGGCAATGGCTGGACTGGGCCATGCCTAGCGGTGTTCGAGGCTCGTTGTGGCAAATGAGGTTGGGTGTTACAGTTTGGGCAGGTGCGTGTAGTGAACCCTGGCTGAGAGCATTTGAAGCAGTAAGGTTCAGGCTTATAGTTGTCTTTGCTACATAAAGCAGGCTGTGGTCTTTGTGGTCCAAGCACTGAGTGAAGCTCATGAGCACGTAGCAGCAGGTCCATTACAGAAGTGACATTAGCGCCATACAGGGCAACTCTGTATTTTTCGAGAGCATGTTTACTAATTAGGTCAATTCTGTCTTTTTCAGGTGGGGGGCTCTTCAGTTTGTCAAACTCACTCAACATGTGGGCGACAAAGGTTGGGAGCGGCTCGTCCTGAGCCTGAACACGATCCAAAATTCCTCTCAGGATGCGTTCTTGGTTGTCGGAGGGCAGAAAAACTGTCTTAAACAGTTGACAGAATTGAGCCCATGATGTGATGTGGGAGCTCAGTGCCTTGAACCATTTCCCGGGCTCTTTTGCAAGAAAGTGTGGCAGTTCGTTTGGCAATTGCCCATCAGTTAGGTTCAATGAGGCTTTGTATGTGCCAACTGCATTTAACCAGTCCTCAGGTTGCACTTTTCCGTCCCCAGCATACACAGGAGGCTCCAGCTTTGCGTGATGTAAAGCTGCCGCAATCACTCTGGAAGTGCTGCTGAGTTCAAGTGAGTGAGATGGGAGGAAAGGATTTGTAGGTTGAAATGGGTTGCTGGGCAGGAACGGATTGGTACTGTTGGTGGGTTCAGTTTTGTCCATCACATGAACATGAGGTGTCGATGTGGCCATTGGGAAAACAGGAGACTGTGGGACTGCAGGAGGGGGAGAGTTCCCCGTTGTGAGTTGGTCCCACTGCCTTAGTAAACTCTGCTGTATGTTCAGTGAGTCACTTAAACAATCACTAAGCTTATTCACCTCAGTTCTTAACTCCACCACTTGTTGGCTAAGGCTAGGAGTCACATTTTCAACTATCTGGCACATAGGTAACGAGGTAAGTTCCATGTCTGAGTCAGAGTCGTCTGGGCAGTGTGCCATTGCGATTTCAAAAAAATTAAGCCGCTCCAGGGCACAGCGCAGTTATTGATATAGCAGTAAAAGAGTCAGTTAGGTCAGACTAGAAAGACAAAACTGCAAAAATGCGTTCAAGATTAAATTTAGAAAAACCACATAAAATTTCGCCCAACAACTTAAATTAGACTGGAGTGATCAGAACCATGTTATTACAATAGCATGTCTGCAACACTAGAGCTCAATGCAAGATTAGTTTTAAGTCGTTTTGTTATACTGAGCCGAAGACCAGCACCAACGGTTGTAGTCGGCCAAGCTATCACTTACATGTGCTACAGTCAGTCTCAGCAGAGGGAAAGGGGAATGAAAAGCCAGCAGAAATGTTCATGTCCAGGCTCTCCACAGAAGAATTAATCCTTAGAAGACGAAACCAACAACAAATAACAAATCCACGGAGTCCATTCGCGTCGCGGAGTCAGCTTCTCTCTTTTTCTTTCTCCCAAGCGGAGCAGCGGCACACCACGGTATCCAGAAATTATTCGGGTCCCACCTGAGCTGAGGCTGCAGCCATGGCTGGAGAAAACGTCCGAGCGTCCGCAAAACTGGGGGGGATTTCCGAGACAGTTCAAGTGCTAGAAGAGAAGAATCCTCGGCGGGATGCAAAAATCGTCTGAAGTCCAAGGGGAAAAAGTTCGGGCGCCAGTTGTAACGTGCAGTGGAGATGAAGCCAGCCGCGGAGGTGTGCAGGTGGATAGCAAATGAGCAACAGCTTCTGACTTTCCAAAAAGTACTCATTTATTTACAATATCAAAAATAAAAATGCTACCTCTACCACACATTACTAAAGAGCACACTAGTCCACGTACACACGGGAGCATACATTACAGGAGGAGTGCGAAGAAGAACAAAAAGGGGGTGACAACATGTCGTGAGACAGGAGGCGCCGCCATGTGGTGATACACTGCATTACAATAGCAACTGTTACAATATAAATATTGTTCTGAGAGGCTTTTTGTTGGTTGAGTCTGAAATTGATTGTATGTACAATTCATATCCTTATAAAACGGCAGAAATATGGTGTTTTATTAATAAACTTACATTTATGGATATAAAATAGCTAAAAGTATTAACATGCCTCAGAGAAATCACTAATAACACTAAGGGCTGGACGGATTTGATTTGCATTCTTCAAGAAGAGTGTGGTGTCATCTGCTAGCTGGCTGATGATGAGCTCCTTATCAGCTGTGCTGATTCCTTGTATAACAGGTCAAATCTCGGGGTGGAGTCTTAATCATTTTAATTGAGCTATTGCCATTCGTGTACAAGGTTTTGATAGCTTTACAGAAAAATGCCAAATTTTTCCAAAGAGTGGAAAATAAATTGATGTTCAATTGTATCAAAAGCCTTTTAAAAATCCAGGAAGAGAATGAAGCTATAGTCAGATACCAAATCAGAGTAATCAAGTAGATCTAAAACCAGTCTCATGTTCTTAGAAATGTGTCTGTTTCTCATAAAGCCTGATTGTGTCTCATCGATAATTGTGTCCAAGAACTCTTTCATTCTGTTAGCAAGTACTAAAGCCATAATCTCATAGTCATCATTGAGCAGACAGATGGGTCTCCAATTATCAATAAGAAGTAAGTCTTTGTTTGGCTTTGGAATAAGTGTTATGAGACCCTGAGTAAGAGTAGGAGGGAGGATGTTATTCTCTACACTTCCTATGAAAAGCTGCAGTAAGAACGGAGCCAGGAGATTAGAAAATGATTCATAAAACTCTGCAGTTAAACCATCTGTGCCGGGAGATTTGTTGGCCTTAAGTGCAGAAATAGGATTACAAACGTCCTCCACAGTCAGAGGGCTGTCACAGTGACTTCTATCTTCCACAACAATAGTTTTTAGGTTTTTAATATTATTGAGAAACAGCGTTGAGACACATATATATATATATATATATATATATATATATATATATATTCTACTTTTCTAAATGATTGACTATTTCAATGGAGAACCTAAATGACACGGACCCGTGTTTGTTATTACATATCTCTATTTTGAATGTGACAAGTCTATCATTCCCTGTTATTCATAGGTATTAACAGAGTTTTTGGCCTTTTTTTCCTCTATAACAGTTAATTGACTCTTTACAGTGGCCTGCTGTGGTTAATAATAACATGTTCAGTCATGAGTGAAATCAAAGCTTTTCTTCACTTTAGCATTTAACATTCCCAACAATATAATGTGATACCTTAATTAAAACACAGTTAATAAAACACAATTTTCTTAATGCAAACATCAGTGACTCAACATTAGCAACCAAAGGGTTCAGTCTGCAGCTCACACTCATGTGAAGCTACAGCCTCCCCCTTTAGTCTCTGTCATCCTTCTGCTCCTGCAAAAACAAAGCAAGACAAAACCTCCACCCTTCTTCTACAGGCTGGGTGAATTGTTGTGGACATTCACTAATCCTAAAGTCGGCACCGTTTTTGTCTCAGTATCAAGTCAGTTAAACTTTTAGTCGTCAGTCCGTCACAGTCCAGTCACATGCTTACATCCACACACATTCATACCAGATATTGCTGATAATGGAGTCTCACGCGCAGCCTATTCGAGCCTCCATCACCAGCAAGATGACGTCATCATTTTAAAGGAAAACAGCTCCTTGTTTTTGGACTGGATTGACTCGCTGCAATCCTTTTAGGCTCAGGACTTCTCATGTGATCAATGTCACATATAAGTGAATTTCTCCCAAGCCCATTATAATCATTTGAGATACTCGGATGTTAGATCTTCAACTAACATCCGAGTATCTCAACCCCCCGGAGATCGTTAAGCAACCCCCGGGGCTACCCGCAACAGCAAGCCGCAGGAGGAGACGTTGCGAGCGGAGGCAGAAGAGAGGCAGGCGGGGAGGCCTGTGGGCACGGCTAAAGACTAGTCCGTTTAAACCACCACTCCCGACCATATTCCTCTCCAATGCCCGTTCAATCCGTTACAAACTGGATGAAATACGACTGCAGATCGCCACTTGACGGACTTTTAATAACTGTTCGTGCATGATTTTCACTGAAACCTGGCTGGACAGCGCCATTCCCGATGCGGCTATTGATCTAGCAGGCCGCACCGCCTATCGAGCCGACAGGTCTGCGGACTCGGGTAAGAAGACTGGCGGGGGGCTGTGCATCTATATTAACAACTTTTGGTGCACGAACGTCACGGTAACGGAAAGACTGTGCAGTACAGAGGTAGAACTGTTGGTGTTAAAGTGCCGTCCATTCTATCTCCCTCGGGAATTTTCTGCCGTTTACATCTGCGCTGTTTACATTCCACCAGATGCTAATGCTAAGCTAGCGTTAGCACAATTGAGCAGCAGCATCAATAACAGCCTGGCAGCACACCCGGACAGTGTCTTTATTGCGGCTGGGGATTTTAACCACGCGGACCTGAAATCTGTACTTCACAATTTCCACCGTAATGTGAAGTGTGCTACCAGAGGAGATAGAACGTTGGACCAGGTGTACACTAACATGGCGAATGCATACAGAGCCCAGGCTTATCCCCACCTGGGTCTGTCAGACCATCTCTCCCTTCTGCTACACCCAATATACACACAAAAGATCAAGAGCACTGGGATTACAACCAAAACCGTGAGAACATGGCCGCAGGATGCTATTCCGATGCTTCAGGACTGTTTCCACTGCACAGACTGGGATGTATTCAAGGTGCAGGACACTGACAATCGTGTCGCATTGGACAGTTACACCTCCACTGTCTTGGACTACATCTGTTTCTGTGTGGACAATGTAACAACTTGGAAACGATTCCGTGTGTTCCCTAATAATCCACCCTGGATGACACACGGAGTTCAACAACTTATTCGAACGAGGAACAACGCTTTCAAATCCGGGGACCAGGAGGCATACAGTGCTGCCAGGGCCAACCTGAGAAGAGGCATCAAGACTGCCAAGCAGCAGCACAGGAGGCGTATCGAGGCCAGGTTTGAGAACAACACAAACCCAAGGCAGGTCTGGGAGGGCATCAGGGCTATCACGGACTACAAAAGGAGAACACCATCACCCTCAGCCGACAGTTCTACTCTGGCTGAGGATCTAAATCTCTTTTATGCCCGTTTTGATAGGGAGAACACCGACCCTGTCCTGTCCCCTCTCCCCTCAACCGATCCTGCTCCAGTCCTGAGCACTCATGAGCTGAGGCGTGTGTTCCGGAGCATTAACACCAGGAAGGCGGCCGGGCCAGATGGAGTGCTGGGCCGGGTGCTAAAAGACTGTGCTGCGGACCTGGCGGACGTCTTCACCTATATATATAACACCTCGTTGTCCTGTTCACTGGTACCATCCTGTTTCAAAGCAGCAACCATCGTTCCCATCCCAAAACAGTCAAATGTCACATGTCTGAACGATTTCAGACCTGTGGCACTCACCCCCATTCCCGCCAAATGCCTGGAGAGACTGGTCATTAAACACATCAGAGCTGCTTTTCCACCATCCCTGGACTCGCACCAGTTTGCATACAGGGAGAACCGGTCAACCGAGGATGCGATCGCCACAGTGCTGCACACATTACTGAAGCACTTGGAACACAGGAACACCTATGCAGGGCTCCTCTTTGTAGACTACAGCTCGGCTTTTAATACCATCCGGCCATACAAACTCCGTCCCAAACTCCACCAACTGGGACTTAACTCCTCTCTGTGCAACTGGATTGTGGACTTCCTCACTAACCGTAGACAGAGTGTCAGAGTGGGTAAGAACACCTCTTCCACCCTTGTGGTCAACACCGGTGCCCCTCAGGGGTGTGTTCTGAGCCCTCTGCTATACACTCTCTTCACCCATGACTGTATTTCCTCCTGCGCGTCCAATCTCATTGTTAAGTTTGCCGATGACACTACAGTGCTCGGACTTATATCCAACAACGATGAGACAAACTATAGGACAGAGGTGCAACAACTAGAGTCATGGTGCCACGACAATAACTTGGTCGTAAACACCAAAAAGACCAAGGAGATCATTGTAGATTTCCGGAAGAAGGGTCATAACAACCATCTGCCTCTCTTCATTGGCAGTGAGGCGGTGGAGAGGGTGAGCAGTTTTAAATTCTTGGGGGTAACTGTGACCGAGGACCTGTCCTGGGGCAACCATATCACCTCAGTTGCACAGAAGGCCCAACAGCGCCTCTACTACCTGAGGAGACTGCGGAGCGCACACATTCCCAGATCTCTGATGTTGAACTTCTACAACTGTGCCACCAGCAGCGTTCTGATGTATGGATTTCTAGTGTGGTTCCCCAGCTGCACCAAGGCCGATCAGCAAGCACTCCAGCGGGTGGTGAAAGAAGCTGGCAGAATTATTGGAACAAGTCTGCCAGAGATCAGTAATATCTTCCCCACTCGCTGTCTGAGGAGGGTGCACAGTATCCTGCGGGACCAACATCACCCTGCGCGCCACCTTTTCCATCTGCTGCCCTCAGGGAGAAGGTACAGGTCTATACAGGCCAGAACATCCAGACTGGCCAACAGCCTGTATCCACAGGCTGTGAGGCTCCTGAACTCTCTGCCCCCCTCTCACGGACAATAACCATATCCAACTTCTTAATAGCAATGAACTGGTCTGCATTGGTGCATCATATCTTTATTCTCTCCCCCCCTCCTGCCCCCCCTCTTTCTTAAATAGATAACTATCATATCTGATATCATATCTCACAGTACAATAATATTGAATAGGTTGCATTGTTGTACTTTGTCATGTTTCTCAGGTCTTTGTCTGAATTCCTACGAACATTACTTGTCATGTTCTCATGTTGTTGCTAAGGATTGTCTTATTGCATTGGAGTCACACTGGGTTAAATATTTACACTTGGGTTTTAAGGGGTATTTATTATTTTCTTCATTATTTTATTTACGGGTTGTATGGAAGCCCCAAACGCAATTTCATTGTTCTCTGACAATGACAATAAATACTTAAATACAAATAAATACAAAATACAAATACATGGAGAAAAACACTTTGCCACTGTTTCCAGTAAGAATATTTTATAGCGCTTTAAAGTTCAACCTCTCAGGTCTGGATTAAAGAGCTGATTTGTTAAATCGGGAACTCACAAAATACCAAAATATCACCACCGGTGGATCACACCTCTCAGATGTTCTTATCTCAGTGCACTGTAACAAAAGCACAAACAAACGCAACCAATAGAATTCTAATAAAGTAACAAATACTGGGGCCCATTGCAAACATGTCCAAGCATAAAACCATCTTTCTCTCTCTTAGAGAAAGAAAACAATCCAAACCTCACTGATAAATTCAACCTAGTGTCAAGCAAAACCCAAAAATCAACCAAAACTTCACCAGAAAGGTTTTCTCCCTCCCGGGACAATATTGTGCAGGAATACAGGCACCGTAACTCCTTCTTGCACTGACAAAAACATGTTGGATTTACTTGATTCAATAGTGGACACTGGTTGCACACAAAGGTTTTGCTTTGGCAGAAACTTAAACACCTGAGTTAAATCAACACAACCTTTTCATATTCAGTAAAGCTGCATGTTGTGTTCATAAAACACGATTGAAACATGTTCAGATGGAGTAAGTTGAGCTCCTGGAACATTTTAATCCTTCAATTGAAATTGAATGGGTCTACAACAACTACCATCCTCCTATCTCTATCCTGGTTGCAGCAGGGCTGGGAAATAACCCTGAAGTGATAGGTTACCAGGCAGGGTACACCCTGGACAGCTCACCAGTCTATCAGATAGAAACACACAGCCGTTTACATTCATGGATAATTTAGCCCAGGACCTTCTTACTGTGGAGCAACAGCACTAACCAGCATGCCAACAATGGAGGAAATACAGGAAAGCTATGATTTCCTGTATTTGAGGCAGAATTATTTTGTTCTTGCCCTTGACAGGTTAATCCACAATAAATAGCAACAGCATGCATGTGGTGTGTGTGTCGTTGTCTGCCTCTTATAACTCCAGTGATTTTCCTGTAGTTTGAAATCTTATGCGGTGTTGACACAATAATTTGTTGTAAACCAGGAAATTCCCAACTGTGGTAGAAAGCACAGCTTAGCCTTAGCAAATGTTCAAAGAAAAGTCGTCACTTCCTGATTTCTGCTTCACTGATAAATATTGTCACACTGGGGTTTTTGCAAATGATATCAGTGAGCACTGTGTGGCAGCTGGAGTCAGACAACTGAAGCTCCCACAATCAAGACCACAAACAGCTTTCAAAGGAGATTTGAAGCTTTTCTGGCAGCAAGCTTCATGATTTATGGGACTGGAACTGGAACAGAAACTACCTGATCACCAATGGTGAGCTGGCATGGAATTATTTTTATGACATTTTATCAAAGTTATAAATAAGCATGCCCATTAACACATAGTGAGTGAGCATGTTGTCTTCCCACGCAGTGAACAGCGGATGCTAATGTTTCTGTCACTTTTTACAGAGTCAAACTCAAAGTAAGGTCAGTGCTTCCACGCTTTAAACGCTGCACGCTCACACTCTCTCCACACTCGATAGATTATCCATTGTTCATCTGCACACAGCTGCGGTTTTAGTAACGCAGTAACGCAGCGTGCTTACGGGAAAGTAACAGTAATCTAATTACCTTTTTTGCAATAGTAATCCCTCACTTTACTCGTTTCTTGAAAAAAGTAATCGGATTACTGCCCATCTCTGGTTGGAGCTGTGCACTTGTGGGTTCCACCTTGTGTACACGTTTATCTTTGCTGTGTGTACTTGTACCTCTGAGTGGAAGCTGAACTCTTGAGTTCGAGTATCGAAGCATCAGCTGTGACGTTAAAGTCCAAACAGCTCGTTCATTTGACGTGCAAATGAACGAAGGTAACGCCGTTTTCATGTGGATGTGTCACTGAGACACTTTCCACATCCACAGCTCACAAAATGGGAAAACTATAGAAGTATAACAATGAAGAAGTTACTATGTTACGGGTCCCAAGGATGAAGACCTCGATGACAAATATGTTACCTGTAAAAGCAGGTGAAGAGCAGAGTAAGGAAGACACGATGCGTCTCTGCTTTCCTCCAGAACGTGTCTGAGTCTGATTTATTTCACACAAATAAATGCTATAAAACACTAAACATGAGCTTTCAATATACTGTTCAGCTGGTTCCTCATTCACATCAATTACATTTACTTATTTCACAACATCAGTGAAATATACTCTTTTTAACTGGTTCAGTTTCTCAAGTTCACACTTCTTTCCATAACAGCTACATCCTTTTATCATATCAATAAACACATCACATTGTCTTCTGCAGTGTCTTACTGGCTAAACAGTTCTATTCAATAACAGCATTGGTAAATACATTACATTTGTTCCCTCCAGTAATTTACTGGCAAAATCACTATTTAGTGCATCATGAAACACAGCTTGTTTAATCAACCCATGAATGCCTCTGTTAGCTACACAGAGTTGCTCAGAGTGCTTGTGTTACACTAGCTAATCTACTCAGTCACTTTAACAGAACTATTAACATTCACATCTCACAGAACTGATTTGATTGGAGCATTACAACACGTTTGCACAGAGCATAGGAGCGCACTGACTCTGCTTCACGAGCGCTCCACCTAACGAGCGGGCTCGCGGTGCGGTCGCGCGGGACACTCCTCTGGTTTTCTCCCGTGTTTACATATAAATAACTTTGGCGGACCGCCTTAACTCTCCCATTCACATTAACGTGGGTAACCATGGTGACAATAAACAACATTTTCGGTGCGAGCACCGTGTACCGACCTGTAAAAGCAGGTGAAGAGCAGAGTAAGGAAGACACGATGCGTCTCTGCTTTCCTCCAGAACGTGTCTGAGGAAGCAGCGGAAGGTGGGCTCCACTTACTGCTCCCCGAAACCCCGGAGCAAGCACCAAAGTTCCGCCCTCACTGCTTTCTAACATAAAATGAATCCCTGTTACATGGATTTTCTATCCTCTTAAAGAAACTGAAAATAAATACATATAGCAATGAAAAATGTCCCGTTACATGAGTGTTTTACACAAAATAATATTAATGTGGTCATTCCCTCACAGGGGTGCCACAACTACACTGCTGTTTTGACAGAGACACAGTGTGTTTATCTAACTTGGCTGAAGCCAAAGTTCTCCAGACAAATTCAGTCTGTTTCTGCCAAGTGTGAACTCACTGGATGAGCGCCAGATACACAGAATCAAAAAGGGATAAATTACTTTTCTTATGTCATGTTCCCGTCACAAACTGGCTCAAGGAGAGGGGAAGCAGGAGTCCACAGATGAAATGTTCCTATAAATAAAGTGGAATTTATTCAAACTTTACCAAAACTTCAACACATCAAATACAAGCAGCTCAGCAGGGAGTGGATGTGTGTTGCATGTGCCAGGTGGATGCAGAGAGAGGCCAGGGCCACGTTCAAACCTGAACACGCTGCACAGTGTTTTCTTCCATTTGTTAGGGATGAATGAAATGCTTCCTTGAAAGGATGTGTGCAGTCACCAGTGGGCGTGGAAGCATGTGCGCCCTCATTTGGTGGGTGTGCAAGAAAAGTCATCCTGTCACACAGCAATGCCTACATAAATCACACCACTCTGCTTAAAATAATAATGTTTAGTGAAGCAGGTGAAGCAAAGGGCTGCTTTTAATAGGCTGGGAGACCCAGGTGTGCTGCTTTAGCTGCTGAGCCTCTTATGACAGAACAGCGGAGAGTGGTAAGAAGGGAGGAGGGGGTCTGGCTGTGTTTGTGAACGATAGATGGTGTAACTCTGGGCATTTCTCTATCAAAGAGACGCTATGCTGTAAGGACATTGAGCTGCTAGCGGTTAGCATGAGACCGTACTATCTACCACGAGAGTTTACACACGTGATCATGATAGCTGTGTATGTCCCGCCCTCTGCTAACGCTGCAGCAGCCTGTGAGGTCCTGCACACTGTAACCAGCAGACTCCAAACACAGCACCCTCAGGCCCTTTTCCTGATCTCTGGGGACTTTAAAGATGATGTAACCATTTAATTATGGTTACATAATTAATTATGTAATTAATTATGCAAAATGCAAAACGCTCAGCTGTGTCTCCAATCAAAGCTCTGTAACTTCAGAGGTGATGTTCATATGTTGACTAATGGTTTTCTTTCATTTTTGATGTACTGCAGAATATTTGTATAAAATCCAGGCCAGGAAAATCTCCTTCATGTGTTTCTGTGTTTTGTCTTCAGCTACGTTGACACAAAGGCCTCTGCTGTGACGCTCACACCTTTGATAAAGTCTGGAGAGTGTCAGCTTCCTTTTTATAGATACAAAAATATGTAATGTTGTGAACTCTGGCCGCAGCGGCGCAAGAAAAAGGAGAATTACGGGAAGCACTCACAACAGGTAAAATCAAAATAACAAAGTAAAGTACGATAAAATAAAAAACAACAAAAGAACAACACAATATACTTCCCCGTACTGTTACTGCTAACCTCTGTTAACCTAGTAACTCTTACCTTCTAACTGACAGCTGGTCAATAAACGAGCTCCATAAACGCTCCATATTCACCTTTACATGGAATATAAAGGGAAAAGAAGAAACACAGTGCTGTGTCAGCGTTAGACATATAGATATATCCTTGCTTTTAATACATTTGAAGGTGGGTGGGAGAGGTGCTTCTCCGCGTAGTTTACGGTCTCTTTGGGATCGGTAAAGCTTTTCCTCACATCACCATGGCTCACTAACAGCTTTGCAGGGTATAGCAGTCTGTACCTGACGCCGGTCATCCCACGTAGTCTTCCTCTCATATTTGCAAATGCGGCTCTGCGTTTCCAACAGAGGGAGGGAAATCTGGGAGGATGTTTATTTTAAAAACCCTTATACATCAGGTTCTTGTTCTCTGCAGCTTTCAGCAGAATTTCCTCACCAATGTGGTAGTAGTGCAATCTCAAGATGATGGGCCGAGGAAGATGACTTTGTTTGGGACGCTGGCGATTCACTCGATGTGCTCGATCGATGAGTGGCTTCTCCTCGAGAGATAGCGCCTCCGCCAACAGGTGTGAACCAACTCAGTCATCTTGGGTCCCTCTGTGCCTTCTGGTATTCCTGCAGTTCTTAAATGATTCCTCCTGGAGTGCCTCAAGAGCTCCACATCTCTCATCTAACTTCTTTACCTCCGCAGACAAACGCTCCACAGTGGCCTGGAGAGTGGCGATGGTGTCAGAGTGGTTCGAGGCACAGTCCTGCAGTTCAGTCAAAGTGTTATCATGCCTGGCCACGTCGCTTTTTATGTCCGAAATTGAGGGCTGGATGCTCTGGTTCAAGGATGATATCTCGCCTCCTATGGTGGTAGAAATCTCTAATATGCAAGTGTCCAGTGCTAGTTAGTTAGTTCTAGTTCTAGTGGTTAGTGGGGCTTTATTTGATGATTCTAGTGTGTGTTACATTGTTGTCATATTGTTGAGTCACAGAGCTGTACAGTGTTACAGTTTCTGTAGAGTCTGGTATAAGGAACTCAGATCCCTCTGTGAATAATGTTCACTGAAACTGATCTGTAGTTAATGAACTAGTCAGGATTTACAGTAGAGAATGTTTCTGCCATTACATGGCCTGTATTTGTAGAGCGCTTTACTCATCCCTAAGGACCCCAAAGTGCTTTTTTGCCCAAGGACACAACGACCGAGACTGTCCAAGCCGGGGCTCGAACCGGCAACCTTCTGATTACAAGACGAGCTGCCAACTCTTGAGCCACGATCGCCCCACATATTGTCGTCTTTTGTTGCAGACACCAAGTGTTGAGATCCTGTCTCAACCTCCTACATTCTTCCAGCAGGTTACACATTATTTTTTGTATTTGGAATCAAATATATGTGTCAGTTGGGCCTAGTGCAGGGGTCAGCAACCTTTAACACCCAAAGAGCCTTTTGGACCCGGTTTCCATGCAAAGGGTCAGGGTTCGGGAAAACACTGGGAGCTGCAAATACTTTGTGACATCTAAAATGAAGATAACACTGTGTATATTGTTTTTACCTTTATGCTTTGTGTGAACAACTACAGTGTGTTGCTTATGAAATCCATGAAGTGCTACAGAGAAAATTACATTTGATTTATGTAATGAACACATTTTGAGCTCTTAAAGAAATATAACAAAGGAAAGCTGAACTCCAATGATCCATGTAGCAAACACAAACTGTTATATCGCCTTTGGGCTTTTGGAGCCTTGACCTGACTTTTAAAAAATAATTGGAAAAAAGCTCTATGCTGCTACAAAATGAAAAATAGATATTTGCAAAATTCTGCCTAAGTATGTATTTTACCTGGTTACTGCGTGTGGCGGGCGTGGTCTGGAGCGCCGCTGCAGGGGAGGCGGACGCACCTGAGCGGCACCCGCAATCACGCCTTAACGTCTGTGCTCTCTCTGCTGTTGTTGGTGTGTGTCGGGCTGTGAGCTGCAAAGCTACAGCCGGCTGTGTGCGCACAGCAACCGTGTGTGTAAAGTGGTCAATAAAGAGATGCTGAAAAGCGCGTTCATGCAAACATCGTCGGGTCTGCCGTGATATGTTTACAACGGGACTTCTGCTCCTGAACCTCTGCGCACAGCGTCTGCAGGTCGGGGCTGTACGAAGTCACTTTATCTCTTCAGACTGTAAGCTGTCGTCTGTGAGGCGTGAGCGTGTTTGTTTGAACACAGTTCACGGTGGAGAACAGCTGCTGACATAATGTAGATCCGAAGATCCATAACTGGCCTACCTGGGGCTGAAAGTCTCCATAAATGCTGGCGTTTCGGCGGCTACACCGGCTTCCACGAGTGTGACGCTTATTTTGAGAAAATAATAGAATATAAATTTATTTTTATATTTCAATATCACAATAATCTTCCAATGTAGAACTACAAGTTAAAAAAGAAGTAACATAAATCAAATCCACTTCAGCTAAATACTTCTCATTTATTTCCATCTTACATGCTGTGACTGCAGCCATTCCCACATCTCTGTGAATGGGACTCATGGACATGGATCAGTGGTTGTTGATCAATGGTCCTGAGAATCTGCATAATTAAGATGAAGGAACGGAGCTCCCAGCCCATCGTTCCTGCAGCTGCTTTCAGTCTTTATGCAAATGTCCTGTTTGTAAGACTGAAACCTGCAGCTGAGACTGAAGACGTCACCTGATGATGACGACACGTTTCTCCCACAAAACGCTGCGTCCAGATGAACAGAACCAACAGACTCACTTTCCTGGATGATTGAGATGCATCAAGACTTCATTGTGTGTTACATCTCATTCAGCACAGACACATTATTCCTGTTAGGTCATGTCAGCTGTCACTCAGTACAAGCACAACTGTGAACAACACAAACTTCTCTTCAATGTGTCACAGAAACACTAAGTGTGAGAGCCTGTATGACACACAGGACAGACTGTAAGCTCTGCTGGCTGCACAGCACTTTGTAGCAGTTTTCCAACATGTCCTCCACCCGTGATGTCAGTGGTGGGACCCCAGTCACAGCACTCAGCACCACCTCCTTTAAATGGATTTTATAGCAGTTACTCCCGTTACTCGGTGCAACGCTTCTTAAATGTGTTTTTGCAGGATAAAACACAGCAGGTGGTGTAGAGAGGACGTCAGCTGACGGAGCAGAGGGAGGCAGACTGTGGATAAATGACAGAGTGAGAGGAGAGCAACCATGACAGAAGCACAGGTGTGGCAGATAGAAGTGGCTTTATAGACACTTATTGTCAGTCCTCGTGCATGCTGTGGAAATAAGTGTCTGTGTCATGAGGTGACATGTGAGCTTATCTTTGGTCAATAAAGCTGAACGACCAGTTTTCACTTTGCTTGTTACGCTTGTTTAGTGACGTCTGGGTTTCTGTGGAGCCCGAATTTTGATGAGTTCTGGTGAAATCATCTGAGATCATCTGAGCATCGGTGAAGAGTCAGCAGAGAAAGTGTGGGACAGAAGTTTGCTTTGGACACATGGACTGAAATCAAAAAGTAACAAACAGGATTTCCAATGGACAGTATGGAGAAGTGAAAGTACACAAAGGCTGTGCTGGAACACGTGTGTTACACTTTTTGACAGCTGAGAACAAAACACAATATTTTGCATCATCTCTGCAGTGTCTCTTCTTTCCTCTGCTGTTGTGCTTTTAGCTCCAAACTGTTTCAAATGGTTTGTCAGCAAGCTGACCTCTGACCTCTGCAGTACTAACTCCTGACCCGTACAAAGAGCGGGCGTTTCTGACCTTTGACCTGCAGCTGTATGTCTCTCAGTCTCAGTTCTTCTCTCCGTCACTGATGGAGCAGGTGTAGTTGCTGCTGACAGTCAGTCGTTTGTTTTCTCAGAGTGAGGCTGAAGTCTGAACTGTTCAGAGCATCAGGTCTCATCAACGTGCGCTGCTGTAACGCCGCTTTGTCCTCTGAGATCACCAGGTATGAAACCTGAGTGCTGACAGAGCAGCATGTTCCCCCTCATTCACCTCCACCACCACAGCCAAGGCATGCTGGGAAACTGAGGACACACAGACGGAGAACTGAAGTGTCTGCTGTGTGTTCATCTCAGAGTCCTCACAGGTGACACATTAGCTCCAGAACACCAAGCCAGGTGTTTGAAGCCTGACAGGGATTCTTCCCATCCAGAGGGAGGATTTAGCTGCACAACAATGAACATTAGTGTGTAGTTTAGAAACACAGACTGTGCCTGCACTGCATCTAGTGAAGAAAAGTGTTACTGCGAGAGAACGAGGCTCCTTTAAAGCAGCTGATATTAAGGTTGAAAAATCAACAATAAGCTGATGTAATCAACGTTTCACAAAATGGTCAGCAGCTAAAATCTGGAGCCGTTCTTTGGTGGTAATTAACAGTTTGTTCTTGTTAGCTAATTATGTCATTAAAGGTAGCAGCAGAAGCCTTGTGTTGAAAGCCCATTCCCTCACACATTCACACAGTATGTGTGTGTCTGTGTTACACTGTGGACATCCCTTCTGTTGGAGCGCCATCTTGTGGCAGGTTTAAGAAATGTTCTTCTTGTAAATCCAAACTGATGCACCTCCATAGCAGACTGTGGAGGCTTTCAGTGACATGAAGACTTGATTTATACTGTCATATTCTCCTGTTACACAAAGCACAGCACGCTGAACATGGATGAACTGAAACTCCCAGCATCTGACTGAGGAAAAGCACAAATCATTCTCACACTGACTCCTGCTTGATTTTAGATTTGCTTTCAAATCCTCACACTTTCATATGAAGCACTAAATGGGCTCCAGACTGTTTATCTCAGCTTCCTGTCAAACACACTGCTGCTCACACCGAGGCTCAGTTTACTCCTCCAGCCTGGCTTAACCTGCTGTCTGTTAAAAACAGTCCCACACTCCTCTGTTTAATCCTTCTGATCAGACTCTTTGATTTTGTATTGTTTTTACCTGAAGTTGTGTTTTTGACATGGTTCTGTCTGTGAAATAAAGCTCACACACACACTGCTACAGTCCTTCATACACTTAGAAACGAAGCTGCTCCTTTCCTCAGTGCTGACACATAAAGAAGAGTTGGTTTTATATCCAACACGTCTCTGTTCCAGAAAACAGCTTCAGCAGCCTCTGAGTCTGAACTTGGAGTTGGTTATAAGCCACAGGCCTGTGTGCACAGCAATGAGGAAATATAATGCAGTAAGTGAAACATGGATGTGTGGAACAGATTATCCCAAAGGTTGATTCTGTTCATCTGGACGTTCTCAGTGAAACATTTCGTCTCTCGGTCAGGTGACTCCTTTAGTCTCAGCTGACTGCAGCTTTCCAAACCTTTGTCACTGGATCACTCACTTCATCTCCAACGTGTCCCTGACACAGACAGCTGGAGCCGTTACAGCAAAATCATTGATCATCGTTTTTAGAACATTAGCTGGTGTTGGTGGGCAGGCTAGCAGTGCTAATTGTTAGCACTAGTTCTGCTGCTCTCCCTTTGTCTCTGTTATTGTTGGTCTTTAGTGAACAATAGAAAGTGTCTTCATGAGACTGTTGCCTAATGTTCAAATGTAGATAACACCACCTGCACCAACCTGTTACACAGCACAACCCTCTGGTGTAGCTTTGGCTGGAGCACATATTGGCAGCTCCAGTGACATCACCACTCCATGGTGACATCATCTCTACAGACTGTGGCTGTTACATATCCTCACCTGGTAATAATAAGACTGTCCTCAGCTGCACACAGCTCCAAGATGAACAAACTGAAGTAAATACAAATTAGAGTTACGATAGATTGAAATCTTGTAATCAGAGCTAATTCTTAGTGAAACTCTCACAACATCATATCATGATCCTGGGTTAGTGTCTCGGTCTCAGATCACAACATCAGCACAGGCTTGGCTTGGGTGAGGTATTGAGTGGTTCTTGTCCATGACAGCTGCAGGTACAGTGCCATCAGCCATGCTGCACCACATGTCTGCCCAGGAACATTAGTGTGGCTGAGTCTTATGTAAACATTGTGCTAAAGTGGTGGGAAAGTGGCTGCAAGCTGGCTGCACTGTGTCCAATACTCTCAGTACGATATCCACAAACCTCTGAGTGTCACAGAGTGGGCCTGTGCTCAGCTCACTGTGCCCCATTCAATTCTACTTGCATAGTTTTACAAGTAAAATTAAAAGTTGCTCAATGATAAGTTATTGTAGTAACAACTAAGTCCATGGTCATTATTTGTTAATAGTAGCTTAAAGCTTCTGCACCAATCATGGAGCAGCAGGTTTAGAGCATGTGGATCTACAAAAGTAAGTCCCAGTAAGATGGGCTGAGCCTTACATACTAGAAGAAACATGTCATTCCCAGCAGATGAAGCGCCCTTTAAAGCAGGATCTCACTTTAAACCTAAAGAACTTGCTATGAGCATGCAGTGCATTCATGGTTATTATTCATACGATTGTGGGGAGCTAATAAAGTGCAACTATCACATTACATTTTATTATTAAATTGTTGTTAACAATCCCTTCACTTCTGCTTATCTAATTCATGGTTGCAGGATGGCTGACAGCTTCCATTAGGCAGGAGGTAATGTCCATTCTGGCCACAGTGCAACCCACAATGTGTAACTGACACTATTATATTGCATTATGTCACATTGTTACATCTTTTTAATAAATGATGACAGTCAGCTGAATTTGCTGCCCCCTTGGTGGAGGACATCAGGATCAGCAGCTGCTGCTCCATCACAAACACCACAGAAGAAGAACAACACTGGATCAGATTATCTGGACGTGTTTGACAGGGACAGTGTTCATGTTCATGGACATCAGGACAAAAACAGACGATGGAAACCTGCCAGATTTGAGCTAAACTGCTCGTTTCCATGTGTAGTCCCTGGGAGGTCACATGACCAACAAAGACACACAAGCTGTGTCCCAAAACGTCGGCTGCATCCTCCGGAGGCCGCATTTGAAGGCCGATGACGTCACAGCCAGGCGACGAAGGCTGTCCCGATTCCTCGACTCCTTCAAATGCGTCCTTCATTCCCCCGAGTTTGAAGGATGGGTCGGGTGTGTCCTTCGTGGCCCACCATATCCCAGAATTCATAGCGCGGCCCAGCCAAATTTCAGCTGCCAACAATGGCGGCCGCTACTAAGTTTTAAAATTTAACGAGGGAGTACTACTTACTTACAATGAATTCCTTACACTATATAATTTTCCCGTCAGTGTTGGGGAATTCTCAATGGTGCTTGGTGCCATACCCTCAGGGACTTTAATGTTATATAAAAACACTGACAGCTCAATATCTGCCTCAGTCACTCTCCCTGATCCAGCTGAGTCAGCAGTGGGAAAAATCTGCTTTTCACAGGAACTTGGTAACAGCAATAAGAGAATACGTAGTTTATTCCAAGAAGATATCATGTCTCTCCCATATATAGAATATCTTACTGGAACCGACATGTTCCAGATATCACCTGGAAGACAGTCTGGATGATCCCATAAATATCTAATTGTGAACAAGGTGAAGGAAATCTCATATAAAATTCTTCATAAATGTTACCCAGCCAGTCACTATATGGTGACATTTAAAAGAGACATAAATACTAATTGAACTTTCTGTGGGGATCATCCAGAAACTGTGGCACATCTCTTTTGGTTCCTCTACACAGAGATTCTGGAAGAATTTAGCAGTTTTGTTATTGTCCATATTTTAAGGGAGTTTTCTTTACGATGGAAAATGTTTTATTCTGTTTCTTTAAGTTCCCCAGGAAGAATGATAAATGTTTTTTTATAAAATATTTGTTAATACTTTTAGCTATTTTATATCCATAAATGTAAGTTTATTAATAAAACACCATATTTCTGCCTTTTTATAAGGATATGAATTGTACATACAATCAATTTCAGACTCAACCAACAAAAAGCCTCTCAGAACAATATTTATATGTAGATTTTTTTCGCCTACTCATATCATAATTTTTTTACTCCTGGTTCTGTATGTTCATGTTCTGTTCTTTTGTAAACTTCATCTGTTTGTATGTTGTATACTCATTGTGTTTCAATAAAGTTCGATTTAAAAAAAGGTACGTTCTAAACGAAGCTTCAGACGTCACTGATCACGTGACTCTGGCCAAACGAATCAAGCCTCGACACGGTGCTTCTGAAGCAGCGCGTTGATCTTTCTGACACACGCACCGGAGCGTCAGCTTCAAGCGGACCACCGCTACGTCTCACATCTAAAGGTGTCAAGGTAACTTTGAACTGAGTTCAGTCAATCTGGAGTTTTTCCAAGTTTTCTGTTGCTCTCTGTGAGAGAAGAGCGTTAAAGGCGGGGCTCTCCAGAGTCCAGCAAAACAGGAAACCACAGCTGGGTGTGTGTAAGTGTGCAAACCAATAGAATGCATCGTGGTGGGGGGGGGCATCACGGGCATTGGCAAGAAAAAAATAAAAGAATCGGTCGTACCCATGCTTCCCCGACGTCATGCCAGCGCATATTGGGAAATTCGTAGGCACCGATCGGTTTTCTATCAGCCATTTGCTGGGAGTAAGGGCGCCCTCCGTTTGCGAGGTGCGCCTGCTGCTGGCGGCACAGGGAGGAGAGGGCGGGGCGGCGGGGAGTCTCTGGCTGGCTGGAGCGGCATCTAATAACCAACTCGCAAAACAAAATAAAAACAACAAACAGATATTATGATACAGACTTATAATCTGCACCCATGTTTTTTCTAAATTCTATAAAGTGAGCGCGAGAGCCCTCGGTGCGCCTGCGCGCTGCTGAAGTCAAAGTAAACTTTATTGTCATCTCCGCTACAGACAGTCCAGCATATAGAGAGACGAGACGACGAGGCTGCAGTTACAGCGGTGCAAGTAAACAAACAATAAATATAAGAAGAGTAAGAAAATAAATCTACACTTTAGGACTCGGGGTAAAGGATCAATAACAATTTAAATTTATAATTTACAGTTTGATGATTTAAAGTCTCACACAACCCGTCAAAAGGGGCGGGGCCGGCTGCTTCCAAGTAGAGCACATTTCATTTATAATGATGTAAATCCAAGCCCATCATGGATTCACGATCTGAATCCTGGGTTGTGTGAAATCCCAGAAATCAACCTTAGACAAAGTGAATCTGTGAACTAAGGTGTAGGTCTGTTAGGCAGGGCCGTGCAGAGAGGTTTAAAGGGGCGGGTGCTCAAAGTTAAAAAGGGGCACATTGAACCAGGCTGAATAACAACAACACACTTTCATCAAGAATCTAATATGGGCAACAAGGCAAAGCAAACGTAGCCGATGCTTTACCTGATGGGTACAATGTTGCTGTTGAGGGGTTGCTGTGGATAGTGCTGGAGGGCAGGCAGGGCTGGACTGGGACAAAAAATCGGCCCGGGCATTTTGACTGGAGACCGGCCCACCAAAAATGTGACGTCATTCATGGATAAAACCGCAAAGGATTCTGGGAACTTTTGTCAAGCGGTACTAGCGCATGCAGGCTTTCAATTGAACTCAGTTACACAGCGATAAAAAGAAACACAAAAAATGGCAAGAAGCTGCTGTATTATTAACTGCAATAGCCGGTGTTGTGCCAAAAAGTGATTGTCTGCCAAAAACTGATTTCCGGTATTTGCAAAGAAACTGATTGCTCGTATTTAAATTGCTATAAGTAACTTGTTGGGCTATAATATGTGAAACATATGTCAAATGCATCCCTCATGGATGACATAAAGTCATACTGAGCTACAAAGAACATTAGTGTAACAAGGTAGAAGCCGCAATCAGTCTTTGGCAGTGACTTTTCTATAACCTTTATTTACGCCGTAAAAAAAAATCTAATTAACATTAAAAATGTATTTTGTAAGAAGTAGTTGGACAGCAGAAATGGCTCAAATATTACAATTATTTTTCCACTACTAATTAATTACCGTTGAGCTCAAAGGTTATATTAATACACGGTTAACGAATGTGTATTTATGACGACGATTTGTGAGACGAACAAAGGTAAACTTACCTTTGTTCGTACGATGGTCTTTCGGTGCATTTCAAGGTCCTGTACCCATCCGTCAGTAAACTGTACCTGGGCTTGTTGCAGTGACCTGAAGTTACTAAACTTCATGAGTGTATGGACTCACTCCAAGAACCGTATAATTATAAATCTGAGCGTGGTGAAAGTTGGGCAGCACGCTAACATCTTTTGTCCCTCTGTGTGCTCGTAAGGGTCTGACCCTTTCACTCCTTTGATTTTTCCTCGTATCTTTTCTTTGTCTTTTCGTCGAGTCTGTCTTTGTACGGACCGGCATTGTTCTCCGTCGTTTTGTACATACCTTTTTTGTGCGGCACAGAAAAAACAAGAAGGTATTGGAACCGGAGAATGAACGTTTTGCGGTGCTGCAATTGCAAATGCTTGTATTTGATGCGGTACTTGGATTGTTTTGCCACGAGTTCCCGGCATGCAATGCGCAAAGTCACGTGGTCTGTCAATCGCTATAGGAAAAACCATAAAGCCTTTGCATGAAAACAACTGCTTTTATGTACACTGCCTTGTTGGTATATATGTATCAATCTAATAAAGTTAAACCTACACCATTCTCCCTATTCGGGATTTTAAACAGTACATAGCGGAAACAAAAAGACTGCTTGGTAAAGTTAACCTCCTGAACTATCTACAACACATGGTAGAAACCTTAAATTAAGACCAAGAACACTAGAGGTGAGACATGATCATTAATTAATATTAAAATTAATAAATGACAGATTTAGGGATATTTTCATAAAGTATTTATTTACCAAAACAATAGAAAACAGCATGGTAGCACAATATATTTTGTTAACACAGCAACCTTTAAATATGAAAGGAGACAGAGAAAGAAAGGTGAGAAAGAAGAATAAGAATAACACTTAATTGAGTTTTTGATGGCATTTTACACACAGTACTAATACAGTATCTAGAAAATATGGGAAAATACTGGCATCATATACAGTACTTACTTCTGAAGAAATTATATGGGACCCTGAAAAACAGGACACAAGTGAAAGGACAAAGAACTGTGAATGGCAATTGATGGACTTGCTCAGATGATCACAGTACTGGCATCTTTATTCCAGAAAGGAATTAGAGAAATCATATACACTAGTACTTACGTTGATGAACTTAAAAAGTTGAATGGTCTCGAACCTCTTAAACAATGTATGATCAGACCCTGACAAACAGGACAGAAAGGAATAAAGATTAGATGAATATTAAAATCTATAAAGGACAGATTATGATTGAATTGTATCACCAAAGACTATTCACTCATCAATAAAAGGTCACCTACAACACTTCCACAGCAGCAACACTGAACATATCTTAAGACATGGAAACCTTTATGAAGTGAAAGGACAGACAGTGAAGGTTGAGAAAGAATTGTACTTAATAGATTTTTTCAGACGATGACAGTACTGGTATGCTTACTCTAGAAAAATGGTTGAATCATATTCCATATAGTACTTACTTAAAATGAACACACTTCAGTCCTCCTAAAATGACTGACAGCATCTGAAATGAAACAATGACAGATTAAGACTGTAAGAATATATGTTTATAAATGCCTAATACTCCAATCTCATATTTATTCTATCTATTAAGATGGACAAATTCTAAGCATTTACCAATCACTTGACTTGTTTGAAGTGAAGGTAGATACTAAACGTATTCATTTAGGCAATAACAATAAAGCTGAATTTAATATTAACAATAGATAATTAGGAATGTTTTGCTCATTTTTATTTCACCTCACCAGGTTACAAAAGGAGCTTTCTCAGCAGGTCACTCTTCTCAGCTACCCTGTCAATGACCATGTCAGAGTCCAATGACATGAGAATGTCCTTTTCAGTGGCCATCAGCATAAACATCTCCAGCTTGTTTGCAGACAGGCTGCTTCGGAGTCTGCTTTTAATGAACTTGAGTGTAGAGAATGTTCTTTCACAGGCAATCTGAGTGAGGGAGAGGGTCAGCAGGTACTTGTATGCCAGCCCAAGGAGACGATAGGCATCAGACAGCATGTTGAACCGCCTGAGTATTTGATAGCAGCACAGTGGGCAATTTTTGCAAGAACCACAGCTTTCGGTCACAATTTCACTTTCTTCGTCCCATTCTTCAGATCTGTCCTTTGCTGTTCTGGTCGTGTACTCATCTACATGTGATGTCTTAAGCCTTTCCCACTGTTCAGCAAAACGTTTCAGTTCTGACTGAAGGTTATTAACTGTAGCCCTGCTGTCAAATTTAAGTAGACAGGCGCTGAGGTTCTGAAATGCATTACTTGGAAGAGAAACTGTTCTGACCTGGCTAAACTTCCTGGGGTCCAACCATGCCAAATCGGTAAGAAGAGGGCCATGTATGACAAATCGTCTGTGGATTGCTTCAATAACTGTGTCCAGGATGATGTTGTGCACTTTCACCTCATATGATTTCTCAGCATTGATTTGCAACTCATCTTCAGGCATCTCTCCGGCCATGCCTTTTCTCCTTTTGGCTCTCTTTTTAGGTAGTTCAGCCTCCACTTCCATGTCTGTGTTGTTCTCCCTCTCCTCTAGTTTTTGATTTGTCTGTTTCACAAATGTGTCTGCAGCTGTCTTCACAGTTGGAAAGTCCCTGGCAATACTTTTGAGGCCATCTTGTGTGGCAGTCACCATATGATGGGCAGAGAGAATGTCCATCCCCTTTGACTGGAGGTACTTTGACAGAGGAGTTGTTTGCTCAAACACTCTAAGAAATATCTGTGCTGTTAACACAGTTTCATGCTTCAAGAGACACTCTTTAAAGCCTCGTGCTTTGGCACAAACAGCTGGCTTTTCTTTTTCCCTCTTTTCAATGGCTTCCATCGTCAGCACTACATCAACGAAGAGGCCATCATCTGGTTTTCCAAAATGTCCAAAGATTTTCTGGAGGGCATCATGCTTGGCCCACCACCGTGTCTCACCTATTGGACTGAGGCGTCTGTGTCTTGTGTTTTCGGTTTGTTTCTCCCACAGATTAACCCTGTGATAGGACTCCTTGATGAACACAGCTATGTCATTAAGTAAATTAAAGAGTGATCCACTTTCAATGACACTTTGTGTTATGTCAGCAATCACAAGATTAAGTATGTGTGCATAGCACCACACATGCACATGAGTTGGAGACTGGGCAGTCATAAGTGCTGAAAGATTCAGATGCTCTAAAACTCCGGAAAGCAAGTTTACAAAGTACTGCCCCGTGGATGCTTCGCACCTCACTATGGAGACAAGCCTCTCCTGCACAGACTCAGTAACATACCTGATGATTAATGAACACTGATCATAACCTGTGATGTCTTGGGTTGTGTCTAGCTGAACAGAAAACATCCCAGCTTTCTGGACATCACTGGCGATGCTCTCTTGAAGGAGATGGCCAAGTGGATCAATCACTGAGTTGACAGTTGTTTTGGAGAGTAGGGTGATGAGAGATCCTCTACCTCTTGATCCACTAATGCAACTTCTTGCTTTTTTCAATGCAGTCATTCAAATATTCTCCAAGGCACATATCATACTTGCCTAATAACACAATCAGTTCCAGAAAGTTACCATGATCGATGGTGTTATCACCTAAAGTGTATGCAGCCTCATTCTCCACATGCCTATAGCTGAGTCCCCTCTTCCCAAGTACTTTGATCACATCCACTATACGCTCTAAAACTTGCCGTCTCTTTTTCACTTGTGCTCTGTGAGCTGACAACTGACTGCCAGCAAACAAGCTCCTGATGTTGCCTTTTGAGCACCTTAAGAAAAAAGCTTCAGCACAGGTCTGGTGTGTATTGCTCTTTTCATGCTCCTCTGTGCGCAGGTGTATATGTCGCCAGTCACTCATGCCTGTTATAAATGTGCTGGTGTCAGTCAGCCTTGCAAATGCCAGACACACAAAGCAGAACAATAAATGGCGTTCTTTGCAATAAGTAAGCCACTTCCTGTTGGTGCCATCTTTACAGCTGAACACCCTCATCACAACTGCACTGCTACTGTTCTGCTGTGGGTGGTAATCTAAGAAGGCCTGTAATATGGCAGGTTCAGGGCGAGCAAAGTAATCGATGCCCTGGCTCTCTCTCTCTTGCTCTTCCATCTCTCTCTCTCTTGCTCCATCTCTCTCTCTTGCTCTTCCATCTCTCTCTCTTGCTCTTCCATCTCTCTCTCTTGCTCCATCTCTCTCTCTTGCTCCATCTCTCTCTTGCTCCATCTCTCTCTTGCTCTTCCATCTCTCTCTCCTGCTCTTCCATCTCTCTCTCCTGCTCTTCCATCTCTCTCTCCTGCTCTTCCATCTCTCTCTCTTGCTCCATCTCTCTCTCTCTTGCTCTTCTATCTCTCTCTCTTGCTCTTCCATCTCTCTCTTGCTCTTCCATCTCTCTCTTGCTCTTCCATCTCTCTCTCTCGCTCTTCCATCTCTCTCTCTTGCTCTTCCATCTCTCTCTCTCGCTCTTCCATCTCTCTCTCTCGCTCTTCCATCTCTCTCTCTTGCTCTTCCATCTCTCTCTCTTGCTCTTCCACCTCTCTCTCTTGCTCTTCCATCTCTCTCTCCTGCTCTTCCATCTCTCTCTCTTGCTCTTCCATCTCTCTCTCTTGCTCTTCCATCTCTCTCTCTTGCTCTTCTGTCTCCTCTGTCACAGACTTCTCCACCTTTGATGATAAATCAGCTGGTGCAACATGTAAGGATTGGCACAATTTGTTAAGATTTTGAGAAGTTTGAGAAACTAACCTTAAGCATAAAATAAAATTTACTATCAGTAACTTCATAGCACCCGCCCAGCAGTATATAAACTCCGTCATGCTAGTTACGCTGTACGAGTTATTCTAAGCGACTGTATAAAGTCACCACAACGAAAACAAGCTACAACTAAAATTAGTTTATATCTGACACAGATAGACAGCAGGTCATAACTTCTTACCTGAAGTTCAGTTCCTCTGCCACTATGACCAGCGGCCGCCTCGGGTCTCTCCTCCTCTTGCCTCCCCTTTCCTTCATCCACCTGCTGGCCTCCACCACTTGCTGATCTTGCTAAATCTATGGAAGCTGTGCCATAGCTACCACCAAACAATTCAGTAATTTTCACACATTTGGCAGCGTCTGCCTGAAGGGCTTGTTTCTTTTTGGCTGTGATGGCCAAACCCGTGGCCACACTCTAAAGTCGGTAACTTTTGTATTTTCATTCTTCATTTGAACATAGTAATACATTTTAGTAGTGATGGCCCGCTTGAAGCTGAAGCTCCGGTGCGTGTGTCAAAAAAATCAACACACTTCTTCAGAAGCACTGTATCGAAGCTTGATTCGTTTGGCCAGAGTCACGTGATCAGTGACGTCCGAAGCTTCATTTAGAACCTAACTGCTTCGGTATCTGATTCAATGGTTTATAAGGAAGCGAATCATTCACGGCATTTGTGGAGTGTTTTGATGGTGACAGATAGCAAACCACTGATCATTCCACTGAGAGATTTGGAGCCAGCGAGGAATAGAGGAGGTTCTGTTGCGTGGGAGAATTTTGAGTTGATTTTTGTCAATCGGGTGGGTTTTCCAGCTTTGTGTTCTGGCCGTTTGCTTTTGTTTTGTGCGTGTTTATTATATCTGAAAACGGGAAAAAGGTAAAATGTCAAAAATCTGCTTCCATAATATAAATATCATTAAATAACTTTAGAAAAACTTCCACTTGACTCTTTACATGTAATGTTGTAAAAATATATATTTTATTGTTTAATTAATCTAAAAATGTTAGTCTGCCAAATGTGCAGCAATTGAATTTATTTATTCTCTTTAGCTGACAGTTGGTGGGGCCCAGGTAGACTGTAAAACTGCATCTCTACCAGTTTCTCTGCACTCCAGCCTCCTCTGTGCCATGTGAAGGGATTTTCCTTAACACTTAGGATAAATGATAGGATAAATGATCTCCACGAAAAGGAACAGGTTCGGCCATCGCACATTAGAACAAATTCTCTTTTTAAATAAAAATGAAAAAGGGTTACCGTCAATGCATCATGTTTTTAATTTGCAATTTCATAAGCATTTTTCCTTTCCATTTCACAATCAATTCTACCCCCAGGTCAAAAATATGTCTGGGAAAATTTCCCTAATATAATATTATTTATAAATACACCTGTCTAGCGATTAATTGCATAAGTGCATGGAGGCAGGACCTCAGAGCAGAAGCATACTCCATAATGTGTTGTACATTATTATATGTATATATTATATGTAACGTGGTATTTTTCAATTATTGTATTTACTAACATCAAGAAGTCACAAGCAAAGGAAGACCACACCATGGTGCATGTTTAAACAAGGAGAGTTTACTGGTCAAAACTATTTATTAAACAAATAAAACACTTTTTTTTTAACCACCAAAAAAATACACGTTCAAAGCAACACAACGGAGGCCCAATATCAGACAAAACTCCACTGTGTAGAGTAGGCAATCGTAATGAAGCAGTTGGTTTTATTTTGTGGATTCAAGCTGCTCTTTGTATTTTTGGCCACCAGATGTCACCAGAGAGGACTGTGTTGAAAAGCTTCGAGTAATGAACCATTTTTCAATACAAGCTTCAGTGCTTCAGAAAGCTTCATTTGGCCATCACTACATTTTAGTTTCCAATAACTTTATTGATTGGTTTGGATACATTTGTTCTATTTGTAAGCGCGCACATTTAGTTTACTTATGTATTCATACTACTTCATTTCTTTGCTTTCTGACTAACCTTTGTCTTTTTATTTCTTACCTGCTATCATCCCTGGGAGTTGCTGGACAAAAGATGGTAGCCAGGGTTTGAAACCATTAAATACAAAGGAAGATAATTGGACCACACCACCACTTCCTGCTGAAGGGGGGGGAATGTGTGTTTTCTTTACTTTAAAAACAAAGTATTTGTATTTAATTAAATATTTGAGTTTAGGGTTTAATGGGGTTTTTGATTTTCTTCTTTAGTGTTTAGTTTATTAACAAACTAGATTGTACTGCATTTTTTGTGATTTATGATTGTGTTTTGTTTGTTACCCCTCATGTGTCACAATGGTCTGATCAGCCATTATATATACCCTTGTATGTCATTTCATGTTTAGGTCAATTATGTATGTTTGAGCAGTTATTTGGTTTGTTAAGTTTGCAGTCTTTGCCTGGGTTCAGTTTTGTTTCTTTGACCTCTTTTATGAGCTCAACATTTATTAGTCTTGTAAATATAATTTTTGGGGGTTAAATAAATGGAAACTATATTTTTCTAATAATTCCTGGGCTCCTCCTGTTCTTCAACTCGGTCCATCACATGTGGTGTCAGAAGTGGGATCCTTCAGTTGAGGAGACAGGATTTTTTTTTTTTTTGCATTTTTCTGCCCCTTTTTCTCCCCTGACAAACTTTTTGAGCCATGCAGAATGCTGTGCGCCCAAAGAGAGGAAATAAAATGGAGGCCAGAGAGGCCTTGCACCACCCAGAGATTGAGAAGGAGATGGAAGAAGGAATTTCAGTTGTGGCTGGAGACACTGAAGGAGAGGATACCAGGGAGCCAACTCTTCTTGATATTGCTGGGATTCTTCAGGCTTTCTTGGGACAACAGGAAGTTCGAGATAAAAAACAGAGAGAGGATGCTGTACTGCAAGAACAGCGTTTTAAGAGTTTGCAACACCAGTTTTGGCTTTTGCAAATGGAAGTGCAGGCCAGAACCACCCCACTTCCAGAGCCCACATCAACTGATCCAGAGTCTGTTGAAACTCCAGCTGATTATCAGACACAAGCAACATCTCAGCATGAGGGTTCTGGCTCAGCCTCCATATTAACAGGTCAGTCTGTGCATATTCATCATCCTAAACTGGAGAAACTAGCTGTTGAAGATGATGTTGAACATTTTCTGACCACTTTTGAGAGAATTGCAGCTGCTTGTAGCTGGCCTGAGTCAGACTGGATTTTTCACCTCATTCCTCTTCTTACTGGTAAGGCTCGAAGTGCTTATGTTAATATGGATGTGGACGATTCACTGCAATATGACAAGGTAAAAGCTGCCATTTTGCAAAAATATGATATAAACCCAGAAACATACAGGCAAAGATTTCGCTGTCTTGAAGTTTTTGATGAGAGTCCCAAGGAACTGTATGCAAGACTGAAAGAACTTTATGAAAAATGGATTCAGCCGAAAAACAGAACTGTAAAAGAAGTTGGTGAAATTATTATCTTGGAGCAGTTTTTAAGAATGCTGTGTCCTGAGCTTCAGGTCTGGATTAAGGAGCATAATCCAAAGTCTGCTGCAGAGGCTGCCACCCTGGCTGATGTGTTTGTAGCTGCCCGAAGTAAGAGTCAGCCATGGAGCAACAGTGCATGGAAGGCTGCCAGAGATTCACGTCGGTTGCAACCCCCTCAGCATCCTCAGAGGTCAGCGACGGGTGTGGGTAAGCCCTTTACAAGGGAAAAGCAGCCCCTGAATAGCTCGAAGCCAGGTAAAAGGCCACCAGTGTGCTACCTTTGTGGACAGGAAGGTCACACTAAGCCCATGTGTCCTAATAATCAAAGAAAATTATCTCAGATGTGTTTCGTGCCTCATCAGAATGTGGATATTAAATCTGAGAGAAAGCAGTCAAATAAAATCACCACAGTTAAGATTAATGGACAAGAAATTAATGCTTTAATAGATACTGGCAGCACACAGACTCTGGTACACAGGAAATATGTGTCAAACGATTACACATGCCCCTCTGAAACCATATCAGTTTGCTGTATACATGGTGATGAAAGACCATACCCTACTGCTGATCTGTTTATTGTAGTGCAGGGGACACCCCATCTGTTAAAGGTTGGTGTAGCTGATAAGCTGCCCTATCCTGTAGTTCTTGGGGAGGATCTGCCAGTCATCTATGATCTGTTGAGGGAAGTACATGAGTGCAATGTTGTTATAACAAGGGCTCAAACTAAAAATCAGGACGAGCATTATGCAACCCTCAGTGCTTTACCCTTCTTTGAGGCTGAACTAGAGACAGATCCCGGAAAGTCTTGGAAGCCACGCAGTCAAAGAAGACGTGAAAAATTTCAACACACTGTTAGAAAGACATCAGTTCAGGCTGCTCCAGATATGCCTTTAGGTTTTTCAGTACCTACGAACATCAGACAAATGCAGCAGGCTGATCCAACTTTGTCTGCCATGTTGCTGAGGGCCAAGGAAAAGGACTCTGTTGAATCTGACACAAATAAAGAGCTGTACATTCTGCAAGATGGCATCTTATACCACCAGCACGGCCAGGTTAAGCAGTTAGTGGTCCCTAAAGCAGCCCGCAAAACAGTGCTTACTTTGGGGCACTCCATTCCCTGGGCTGGCCACCTGGGGAAGCATAAGACCACCGCTCGCATCAAGCGATACTTTTTCTGGCCTGGTTTGCGCTCAGATGTTGCTATGTTTTGCAGGAGTTGTCCTCAATGTCAGAAGACTTCAATTAGGGTCCCCACCAAAGCACCACTCCAACCTCTCCCAATCATTGGTATACCATTTCAGCGTCTTGGCATGGACGTAGTTGGTCCTGTAGAAAAAGTAAATCTGGAAATCGCTTTATGCTAGTCATTACAGACTATGCTACGAGGTATCCTGAAGTCTTTCCATTAAAAACTGTTAAAGCAAAAACTGTAGCTTCCTCATTGATTCAACTGTTCTCAAGGGTTGGATTCCCACAGGAGATTTTAACTGACCAGGGCACTAATTTTATGTCCACACTGTTGAAAGAGGTCTATAAGCTGTTAGGCATCAGGAGTGTGCGGACAACCCCTTATCACCCACAGACAGATGGACTGACGGAGCGCTTCAACCAAACTCTCAAACAAATGCTCCGAAAGTTTGTCAATGATACAGGGTCTGATTGGGACCAGTGGCTGCCATATCTCCTTTTTGCCTACCGGGAAGTTCCTCAAGCCTCCACTGGCTTCTCCCCGTTTGAGCTTCTTTATGGCCATGAGGTGAGAGGCCCATTGACCCTGCTAAAGGACTCATGGGAGAGAGAGCAAGGTAAAGAGGAATCGGTCAATGTTATTTCATATGTCATTCATATGAGAGAAAAGCTTCAGCAAATGAGTGAACTGGCTCAGTCATATGGCAGCTGCTCAGAGGCAACAAAAGACTTTGTTTGATAAAAAAGCTCGCCACAGGAGTTTTGTCCCTGGCCAGAAGGTTTTGGTAATGTTGCCAACTTCTGACAGCAAGTTGCTGGCAAAGTGGCAGGGACCCTTTGAAGTACAGAAGAAACTTGGACCTACTACCTACAAAGTTTCTACACCAGGTCTCCAGCGAGGGAGTAGAGTGCTCCATGTTAACCTTCTTAAGGAATGGATTCCACGCACTGAGAATAAAACAGAGGGTTTGCTTATTCACAGCGTGGATGAGGAGGAAGAAGTTAATGACTACTTGCCTTCAGTAACAGTCTGTCCTGGACCTGAGCCATCTCACCAGTGAGCAACAGTCTCAGGTAACACCTCTGATTGATTCAGACATATTTCAAAAGTACCCAGGTTGTACGAGTCTGGTGGAGCATGACATTGTTTTAAAACCTGATGCAGCTGTGAAGCGTATGAGTTACAGGATACCGGAACGCTTCCTGGTGGAGTTAAAGGAGGAGGTGGACCTCATGCTGTCTCTTGGAATCATCCAACCTTCAACAAGTGAGTGGTGCAACCCTGTTGTGTTGGCTCCGAAAAAGGATAGCACGATACGTTTTTGCATCGACTTCAGGTATCTCAATTCCATATCAAAATTTGACTCTTACCCAATGCCACGCATTGACGATCTCATTGAGCGTTTGGGGAAGGCAAAATATCTAACGACCATTGATCTCTCCAAGGGATACTGGCAAGTACCTCTCACTAAGCAGTCTCAAGAGTTGACAGCATTCCGTACTCCGTGGGGATTGTTCAAGTTCAGTCTTGCCATTTGGTCTCCATGGGGCCCCAGCAACATTTCAAAGACTAATGGATAAGGTACTCTGTGGGCTCTCAGCATTCACTTGTGCGTACCTTGATGATGTTGTTGTTTTCAGTGGAACTTGGGAAGAGCATGTGGATCACCTAAGAATCGTGCTGGATCGGCTGTGTTCCGCAGGGCTTGCATCAATCCAGCAAAGTGTGCTCTTGCTAGGACTGAAGTCCAGTACCTCGGGTTTACTGTTGGAGGTGGGACAATTAAACCACAGGTTGACAAAATTAATGCAATTGCATCATGTCCTCTTCCACAAACCAGGAAACAGCTGCGATCCTTCCTCGGCATGGCTGCGTTCTACAACAGATTCATTCCCAACTTCTCAGCTAGAGCAGCCCCACTGACGGACAGGATTGGCTCAAGATGTCCCAATAAGATTCAGTGGACAGCTGAAGCCGTTGCAGCTTTCAAAGACCTTCGCCAGTCCCTGAGTAAGGACCCCGTTCTGCACTCACCAGATTTCACAAAAGACTTTACATTGCAGACTGATGCTTCTGAAAGAGGTTTGGGAGCAGTGCTTCTGCAGGGACCACCAGAGGATCGACATCCTGTCGCCTACATCAGCCGTAAGCTGCTACCAAGGGAGAGCCGCTACGCAACGGTTGAGAAGGAAGCCTTGGCCATTAAATGGGCACTTGACTCTTTCAAGTATTATTTGCTGGGAAGAGAATTCATCCTTCAAACTGACCACAAAGCCCTGCAGTGGCTGGAGAGAATGAAAGACACTAATGGGAGAATCACCAGGTGGTATCTGGCTATGCAGCCATACCAGTTTAAGGTTCACTATATCCCTGGAAAAGACAATACCACTGCTGATTACCTCTCTCGCTGCCTGATGGAAGATCCAGAAGTGGGGGTGTGTGTGATGGCCAAACCCGTGGCCACACTCTAAAGTCGGTAACTTTTGTATTTTCATTCTTCATTTGAACATAGTAATACATTTTAGTTTCCAATAACTTTATTGATTGGTTTGGATACATTTGTTCTATTTGTAAGCGCGCACATTTAGTTTACTTATGTATTCATACTACTTCATTTCTTTGCTTTCTGACTAACCTTTGTCTTTTTATTTCTTACCTGCTATCATCCCTGGGAGTTGCTGGACAAAAGATGGTAGCCAGGGTTTGAAACCATTAAATACAAAGGAAGATAATTGGACCACACCACCACGTCCTGCTGAAGGGGGGGGAAATGTGTTTTCTTTACTTTAAAAACAAAGTATTTGTATTTAATTAAATATTTGAGTTTAGGGTTTAATGGGGTTTTTGATTTTCTTCTTTAGTGTTTAGTTTATTAACAAACTAGATTGTACTGCATTTTTTGATTTATGATTGTGTTTTGTTTGTTACCCCTCATGTGTCACAATGGTCTGATCAGCCATTATATATACCCTTGTATGTCATTTCATGTTTAGGTCAATTATGTATGTTTGAGCAGTCATTTGGTTTGTTAAGTTTGCAGTCTTTGCCTGGGTTCAGTTTTGTTTCTTTGACCTCTTTTATGAGCTCAACATTTATTAGTCTTGTAAATATAATTTTTGGGGGTTAAATAAATGGAAACTATATTTTTCTAATAATTCCTGGGCTCCTCCTGTTCTTCAACTCAGTCCATCACATTGGCCCTAATTTTTTCGGCACCTCCTTTCCTTTTTTTGTTCTCCATTTTCTTTAGTTCGTCTATAAGATTGCTAAACAAGGGGGAGGGTGCATCCGACCTCCTCGGCTGTAATTGGTCCAGCCCAGAGTCGATCATGACCAATTGGCCAATCCAACACCTTTCATTATTTATACCCTTCCCAAAAAAAAAAAAAAAAAAAAAAAAGAAATCGGTCGGCCCATAAAAACAAAAAAATCGCCAGCGGCCCACCGGGCGTATGCCCGATGGCCAGTCCAGCTATGAGGGCAGGGCTGTGTTGGTCTGAGACTGTAGACATTAAAAAGTCCACAGGAGAGATGGTAGCTGATTAAACAAGTGTCATGAGATAATAACAAAATGCAAAGATTGGTGACAGCGCTTGGAACCATAAGGCAACAAAAAACTGTGAGAAATAATTTAGGCTCTGCCTGTGAATCACTCTTTGCTTCTCTTCTTCCTTCCATCCCATCATTTCATATATCACTCTCCACTTGCTGTCTATGTGAGAACAAGGCACAACTTGCTATTGCAATAAACTATAATCTAATTATCCACACCTAACAACTCTTGCACTTAATCTATAATAAAATGATGACAGAAAAATGTTATAGCCCTGCCTTTAGTAGCCTCACACAGCTCCTGCTGTTTCCTCCTCATGTCCTTACCAGCCATGTCTGCACAATGTTATATCATGAGTAGTATTTTTTTTTTAAAATCCATCTAAATAAAACACACACATGCACACACACACACAGTGACATTTTAGACCGTCTTCAGAATACTGTATATACTATGGGCATCATGGTGCTGATCCAGAATCCTTACATTATTATTTATTACTAGAGCTACAATAATAAAGCAAAGAGGAGGGGGAAGTAATAAATATGAAATAATGTATTTATGATGATTCCATTTGTTTCACTATCCACTCTGTGCAGGGCAAAGCTTATTACATTTTTAAACTGTAGAGATACAATAATCTTCCTGCTGTAACATCCAAATTTTGTCTTATTTAAAATATAAATCTAATATAATCTGCTTCTTAATGCATGTTCTTTAAAATACAGCGTGTGTTTTTAATATATTATAATTATAATAATGCATAATTATGTGGGCATGCATATTAGATCGTTTTTAGTGAAATATAATCCCTCCAGAAAGGCAGGAAAAGCCCGGAAACTTGCTTTAAAACTAAATATGTTCCCTAAAACGGTGACAGAGCTACAGACCCATGACAGCCTTACACAGGTAGCCAGCAGCTGTGACCAGCACTACCTGTGCAGTTAATAAAAGGACAGGTAATGTTTGTCGCGCTGTTGCACACACAGCACGCTCGTTTGTTTCAGTTCGTCAGTAGCAACAAGACAGCTTACCAACGTGTACGTAATAAGCTAATACTCCTGTGTGCTACACACTACAGTGTGCGCTGTACAGCTACTTACTGGTTTTGTCGCATCAGTCTGTGTCTCTGAGTTAACTTGTGTTTCTCCTACAGCTCCGGACCGCAACAAATGCGCGTGCTCTTTGTGAGCTCGTTCCCGGCTCGTAACCAGCGCGTTCTGCCGTCAAGGGCGATCATTGGTTAAATGTGATCATGTGACTGATGCAAGCCAGATCCTTTTATTTAGCAAAACTGTGATTAATAGTTAAATATTATTGTTGAGGGGCACAGACAGGACTCCGCACGCACACACACATTAAAAAAAAAAAAAAAATTAAAAAAAAAAAAGTTGCCTCAACAAAAGGGCACCTTGGGCACCCATCAGGAAAGGGGCGGGTGCTCAAGCCCCTCTAGCCCCCCCCCCCTCTGCACGTGCCTGCTGTTAGGTTAATTGTGCTGATCCTCGGGTTGGGGGATTTCTGTTTGTACTGGAGCGCAAAATTCAAACCAATGGAAGATGGACAACAAAAGTTCAAAGCCATCAGGTGCTCAGGTTAGAAAAAAGAGAAAAGATGCAGGTAAGCAGACGTGTGATTGGATAATGGCAGCTCATCCTGAACCAATCAGACTAAACTCCAAACAATACATTATGTTACAGATTTTAATATTAATTAGTCATTGTTACTTGTTGATTTGTCCTTTTCTCATTGTGTGACGAATTATGACGACTGTTTGGTAGCTGTTATTGTCTCTCTCTCTCTCTTCATGTGTGTTTCTCTGGTGAAACAATAGTTTTGTGTTAATGTTAGGGCTGCACGATTTTGCATAAAATGAGAATCACGATTTTAGAATTGAGATCATGATTCTCTCATAACAATAAATAAACATAAAACAACAAATGTCTCTCGTTTTGTTGTTGCAGCAAAATGTTGTCCTGCTTGAAATTCCGTCTCCACCGTTGCTCGACGCTGCGTGTACAGAGCAGGTAGTGCAACAATAGAAAAATAGTTGCGGGACGGCACTGTGTAGCGTTTGTCTAGGGTGTTGATCGTTTTCCTAAATCCCTCGTTTTGCACAGTGTTGATGGGAGCCATATCTTTGGTCAGGTGATAAGCGATAGCCTCCGTAATGTCTTTGTGCCTGCGGGAGTTCGACGTGTATAGGGAAGCGCTGTATAAGGTTCCCGTTATTGATGTTTGGGTGGTTGACCGGGACGGATTTTCTCCTGTCACTTTCTCGTCATCCCTGACGTGCTCTCCGTTGTTGTTTCCCTGCTAATTTTAGCATCACACGGCACAGCTTCTGTATCACGTGGTATAAGGCTCCGCCCTTGTCATTTGTTGAGCAGGAAGAGTGAGCGCTTGGTTTCATGCAGAGTACGTCCCGGATCAAAATGTGAAGTTTTACAAATCACCACTTCTTTAGTAAATATCATTTCAGTCTTAGACAATCTCGTTTCTCTTACAGAGGTTGAATGCACCTTCTGCGGATGGCGGTACCACACAGTGTGCGTGGACTTCCCCTGCACAGAAGGCAACTACAAATGCTGTGAATGCTAAATAAACAGAAACAAATGATCCCTGTTGTCTTTGCTTGATGATTGGTTTGAGTCTTGACAATCCACATTGCTGGCGTTGCATCTTTCAATGCCAGCAATGGCAGGTATCAGTGCTCAAACCTTTTGTGTTTGTTTCCAACAAGTTGCCCACCTCGGGAAACAAAAATGTGTTCTTTTACTTGTCAGATGAACATATGAGACACTTTGACTCTTCAGTGCAGTGTGGAGCCTAACAAAGATCTGTTTTGTGTCCCAGCTGATCAGCAGGAGGAGGAGAGTGTGACGGAGCAGCAGAGGAACATTTTCAGCTCCTTGGACTCAGCTCAGCCACTACAGAGGAAACAATGAGCTCAACACAGAAGGTGACAGACAGAGCAGGACCATATGACCAAAGATATTTATCACCATATACATCTGAACATTTGCCATAACGATGTAGCTGACGATAGAATTGACACCAGACAAAATACTTTACAGCTGCACAACTTTTTAAAAACCCATCAATGTATTTTCACTGAAACAAGCAGCTGTTGTTTATGTGCATTAAAGTTATATAAAAATGTAACAGTGCAAATGCAAATTCCTCGCTGACAGTTTAACCAAAAGGCGTTTCCAGTGGAAACTGGCCGACACATCCTGAGCATAACCATGTATAATATCCACTAAACTTCAGAAGAGGTTATACAGTCGTGGCCAAAAGGTTTGAGAATTGCATAAATATTGGAACCTGGAGAAGTTGCTGCTTAAGTTTTTATAATAGCATTTTGCCTGCACTCCAGAATGTTATGAGGAGTGATCAGATGAACTGCATCGTCCTTCTTTGCCATGAAAACGAACTTAATCTCCAAAAAGCCTTACCGCTGCATTTCATTGCTGTCATCAAAGGACCTGCTGAGACCATTTCAGTGATCGTCTTCTTAACTCAGGTGAGAATGTTGGCGAGCACGAGGCTGGAGATCATCATGGCTGTATCCCGATTCAGGTTCTGCAGCTTTAAAGTCCTCAAGGGCCGCGTACTCAAAGACCGCTAAGGCCGAAGTGCGAGGCTCGTAGGCTCGTGAAATGGGACGTCTAGCCTCCGTCGCGCTGCCCAGGTTGCCTAGCAACCATGATACTAACAGCTGGAAACGTTTCATACAGCTTTGTTTGACAGAAATGAAGGAGAACATATTTAGTTCATTTGTTTCCACATGAGCTCTGTGTGATTTGATGAGTATCTGAGGCTGAGACCACAGGACTGAAACATGATTGTTGGGCTTCATTTCTGTGCTGCTGGCTCTTCCTCCTCCTCTTCCTCACACACTGCTGAGTTTGTCCTGGTGGATCATCAGGGGTGCAAAGCCTCACAGATGATGTGCAGCAGTGGCTCCCTCAGTCTGTCCTCACTCTGGACACTTGCAGTCGTCACACATGGAAATCAAATGTGTGATAAGCTGCAGGATTCAAACACAAGTGTAACTTATAAACACATGTTCATACTTTTATTCCACAATCAGAGAGAAAGAAACAGAGAGAGAGTGCAGGACAGACAGACAGGTGACAGTCTCAGGTGTACACACTGCTACACAACAGCACCAGAGAAGCAGGATTTAGTGTTTGTGTTATTACGAGTGTAAACAAGAAGAGTTCCAGATGGTGCAGTGGACACATGTGTGACTGCTGTGATTAAAGCATCTTTCTTTCAGCTTAACGAGTGAACCGTCAGCTCGTTCAAACACACGTTAAAGTGCGTTTGGCTCGACACCACCGATCAGAGGCAGCAATATAACACAGCTAACATTAACAGTGCAGTGAATCCTGCTTGTGCCGTGATGTTCAGGACTGCAAACCGAGCAGCATCACTGACTTTCAGCTTGTTGTGTTTGTGGATATATGACTGACTTTAATTATCCACAAAATCATCACATTCTCTGTCAGATGAAGGTCGACTATTGAACGGCGTATATTTTAAAGGCTTTAAAACCAAGTTAACGCTGAAAGTACAAACATCACTAATGTCACATAACTCTGCCGACAAGGCATAGCTATGGCTATGAAATGCTCTTTGTGTATCACTTCTTCATTATGAAAGATGTCATTAATGCACTAGTAATGTCTCATCTGGAGTATTGTTCAATCATTTGGTCAGCAGCTAATAAGACAGATCTTAACAGACTTCAGTTAGTCCAGAATAAGGCGTCCAGATTAGTGTGAAGATGTTCATACTATACTAATATTGATCAAATGCATAATAACCTTTCTTGGCTTCCTGTACAGGCTAAAATATTCTATGGCTTACTTGTAGTTCTAAATAAAGCAATTCTGTTAAACACACCACATTTATTCTGCTCAGCTGCAGTATCCAGATGAAATACATCATCATATTACACAGTTTTCAACAAGCTGCAATTTAGTAAATGCTCGAGTTAAAAGTAACGTTTTGTAAAACTGTTACATTTAGAGCAACTTTTAAGTGGAATAAGTTGCCTTAAAAAATTAGAGAATTATTCAAAACTTCAATGAACACTTAAAAGCTGATTTACAGAGCTTTTAGTTGTTGTAAATATTGTAAGACATGATTTGTTTTTGAAATTTGTGTAATGTGCCTCAATGTTATTGATATTATTACTATTATTATTGATTACTTATGTTTGAACAATTGTGAAACCTCACTGTGGATGTAAGAGTGAAATTATGTGGATATCTTGAATCCACTTTATTGTGTAATATTATATGGGAGTATTTGACGGAAGACGAGCAACATCTGTTGTGGAAGCTAACGGGGTTCCTTTAGAATAAACAAACATAGGATTTATTATCACTGAATAATTCTGTATAAATCTATACAAATTATAGAAATATGTAATAGGAAACAACAAAATAATCTAAATTATAAAATTGTGTGTGTGTGTGTGTGTGTACAAAATCAGGATGGATGGGCATGATTTTAGTGTTTGAACAGTCATGAATTATCTTTAACAGCAGGTTGGATGTAATGTGTTAGAACTACCAGCAGGTGGGGATAAGAGACCTTTAAGGTGTTTGGTGCCACGCTCCACCTTCAGGTTTAAAACTAGTGTTAATGGAGTTTGAAGGTTGAGTTTGTTCCACGACTGCATTTCACTCACTGCCTCTGTTTGTATCTCTGTCACTGCAGGACCAACATGGAGCCAGAAGTCAGCGCTCTCAGGAGGCCGACAAACCTCACAGAAGAAAGGGAGAGAAAAAACACACCTGTGACGAGTGTGGGAAGGGTTTTACTGTGAGGGCTAAACTAAAACAGCATCAGGTCATCCACACTGGAGAGAGACCGTTCAGCTGTGACTTGTGTGGAAAGTCTTTTTCCTTGAAGGGTTCCCTAAAAACACACCAACTCGTCCACAGTGGAGTTAAAGCGTACAGCTGTGATCAGTGTGGCAGAGCTTTTACTCACAGTAGCAACTTACAGAAGCATCTAGTTACCCACTCTGGAATTAAGCCATACAGCTGTGACATCTGTGGAAAAACTTTCAGCCAGAGAGGGAACCGAAATACACACCTACGCATTCACACCAGACATGATGTGTACTGCTGTGAACAGTGTGGCAAATACTTTACAACAGACGCACAGTTACAACAACACATATTTACCCACACTGAGGAGAGACCTTATCAATGTGACCTGTGTGAGAAGACTTTTAAATCTCCACATCACCTGAGACAACACCAACAGATCCACACCAGAAAGAGACTCTACAAGCGCAGCTACTGTGAGGTATGTATTTATATTGTTATCTTGTCATTTTAGCCTGACTGTTTGGAACAACTCTGCTCATTAAACTGTGTTAGCATGTTAGCAATTCTACTGCATGGAAAAGCAGCTCTGAGTGATTATTCAGATTTTCCTTTCAGTTATGATTTTAGTATTACTGTAGTATTATGGTGGTAGTATTGTAGTTATTGCAGCCCAGTAAACTGAGTGTGTTAACTGAAACAGTCAAATGTAGTTGGACGTCTGCAGAGATGCTCTTTATTTCAGGCGACGTTCAGGATACAAATGTTGAAGGACTGACTTACACTGTCTTTGTGTCTTTGTTTAGAAGCAGAGCGACACAGATGGATCCAGTTCTCAACCCTGTCATCACTGTGGTGGTGGGAAAGACTTTCATTGTGACCTCTGTGGAAAAACTTTCAGTCGGCAAAAGACCCTAAAACTACATCAACGTAGACACACTGGAGACAAACTGAAATACTGCAAAGAATGTGGGAGAAGCTTCACCACATCAAGTGATTTAAAACGACATGAACTGATTCACAGTGGGGTTAAAAAGCACGTCTGTGATCAGTGTGGGTCATCCTTCACCACTGCAGGTCAGCTTAAAACACACAAACGAGTCCACACAGGAGAGAAACCACACAAGTGCAGACACTGTGAGAGAAGCTTCTCATATTTACAAAGTCGTAACATTCATGAACGTACACACATGGAAGGAAACTACAGCTGTGACCAGTGTGACAAGAGCTTCAGGAATCTCAGTTCATACTCCAAACACAAACGATCCCACGTTACTAATAAACTGTTTCACTGTTACCAATGTGCCCAAACATTCACCTCATTGTCTGCTCTGTGCAAACATCAGCGCGATCACTCAGGGCTGAAATCACTCCCATGACTGGATCACAGTGAATCTGAAGACACAGAAAGATCCTCTGGTTTCTGTGTTGGACTCAAAAAGCTTGAGATCAGGCTCCACAGAGTTCAGATAGAATCATTTAAACTTGTGTTGAACTGAACTGGTTGCTGGGCTGAACTTCTACATAATACAGATCTACATGGGATCTTCTTTTCTGTTGTTTTACTGAGTCAGTTTTGTCCTTTTTTCTCTGTCCTGGTTTTGCTCGTCTGTAAATGATTGAAACTCAGTCAAATAGTTCATTGTTCTCCAGCAAAACGTTTTGGAAACTCATGTTTAACCTTTAAAACTCTGACATGTTTTAGCACACAAGGCTTCATCGGGGAGTTCACTCATGATTGGACCATGAGAACAAAGGTTTTTAGTTCTTTCAAAGAGAGTCTTGGAGATGTTTGATGTTTCTGTTTTTCTGAAACCACCTGAAAGAAAAACTATTTTTCTTGCTTTATGTAGTGTGGAAGTTTTTAATGTTTCTTCATCTGTGATGTTCTTGAATGTGTTCACGTGAAGATGGTACAAATAAACTGTCCTTTCAGCTTTAGCTCCTAATTTATTCATTATATATGGATGTAGCACAGCAGCCGTCTCTTGATTAACACATGGAGGGCTCGGAATCTGATGGTGTCGTCTCCCTAATTTGCCCACTCAGTAAATCTCACTCATGGCCAAGAAATTGAAATAAACCTTGTTTCCCTGCTGGATAGTGATCCACTGTAACTCTGCTCCTCCTTCCTGTTTAGGATTTCTGTGGCTGAAATAAAATTCCCTCCATCCATCACTTATCCCAGCTAACCCAAAGTGAAATAAAGTTTTGCTCGTCTTAAAAAAGCATTACAATAATGGGCATTACCAATGCAAACTGAATGATACAGAAGATGAAAGAAGAGACTTTGATCAGTTAATAAAGCTCATGATCTTGATTCATTGTGGCTGCTACACAGATACTTCTGGGTCACTTCTCTCAGTTAGGAACCTTCCTCACCAAACTGACTGTTGGACCACACCCCTGGTTTCATGAGAAATTGTTTCAGCCATGATTTCTCTTCCTGTATTTCAGAGTAAAGACTGAAGTGACAAATGGAAGCATGTTTAAAAAACACAATGTGAGAGAGACGTTGAGGTCCTTAGAAGTTACCCTGGGTTTTTCTGTCACCCTGCTAGATGTTACACACCTTGTTATTGGACTGATTTCTACTGCTGGACTACTCCTGCGGAGAGTAACAATACTCTTACTAATTAGCTCCCTTTCACACCTTTGGGGATATTTATTTTTGTGTTTGCAGTGCTGTGAGCCAGAACAGCGAGAGAAAAATCTGCAACAGCGACGAGCCGAATGCTTACGTGAATCGCAGCAGCTGCACATGTGCTACGCTGAATTAGAGGATATCTTTGCTCTGGATTTCTATTTCTACTTTTTCATTTCTATATGATTCTTCTTGCATCTAAACAAAGATGATTCAATTTGCTAAATGTTGATGGCTCTTCGTGCTCAGGTGTAAATGAGACGTAATATTTGCTCTTGGTTTGGTTCTCCTGTACAGAACCTTGCAGTACAACAGAAACCTAAAAACATTATTTGTAGTTGTTATTCTTAGTTGTTCTGCTGCCTAAATACCACAGGGTCTGATTATGAAGTTATTGAGCTGCACATACTTTACGACCTGCTTAAGTTCGAGGTCACAGCGTCTGTAGAGCAGCTGGAACATAATGAAGTCTACAAGGTTAAAGTTTTCTCTTCAGTTATTGTTCTTTCTGCTGCTTGGTTTGATGGAGCTGAGAGCTTTTGTTTTTATTATTGTTATTATAATTATCATGAATATTTTACTCTCTAGAAGCTTTAAAATAGTGTTTGTGTTTGAAAAAATTGATTTAAGAATTGAACAGAAACATCTGTCCTTCTGAAAATCGCCCAAAGGCACGGAGACAAAGTCAAAGGATGCAACCTGTAACTTTCTCTTCCTTCATGTCAGGACCATCATCCATGATTTATATAAAATGCATATAGCAACAGTAGCACTTTAGTTTGGACTTTATGATTTCTGTAACTGGAAAATATTATTTTGTTTAAAGACAGAAGTGACCGCATAGTTGCAACATCAAAGGGAAATATTAATTAATTAGCATCAAGTATATTTGTTGCTTAAGCGTTTGCACTATAACTTAAGTAGGATTATAACTTTTAAGGATGGAAAGATTTCAGATATTTAGTTCACTGCTTCAGTTATTTTATATGAAATTAAAACATTTACGTTGGTCAAATATGATGCTCTAAATCAAATAAAAGTTTGAAAATAAATGATGTATTTTTAAATGCTGCAACAAATGTTCACAAAAAGTAACTATAATTAAAACCAGTTAAACAAAATCACATGTTTGAATCATGCTTAACCAAATGCCAGGCTGGAGAGCTGAACCTAAAGTATACGTAGAAAGATTTCAACATCTGAGCAGTTTTTAATGTTTTTATCACATATAAATGTCACAGCAGTGGGTCCTGGCCCAATGCTTTGTGTTTTTGGTTTTCTTTGACTCTTGTTTTTCTTGGTTTTTGTTCTTCTTATTTATCAGGCTCTCAGTAATCTTAGTTCTCCCTCCCTCAGTGTTCATTTCAGCCTGTGTTTAGTTTCTGTTCCCGTGTCCCACGTTTCATCGTTTCATGTCGAGTCAGCCCTGTCTCTCTGTTTCCTGTGTCTCCCCAGTCAGCCCCGCCTCCCTCGGGCACTCATGTGTGATACAGAGTAATAAACCTGACTACATTTGCTACACTCTCTTTATTACCTGTTACTTTAAAATTCATACACTAATTATGTCTGCCCATCTCTCTAATGTGAAGGTCAAAGGTCAACATCCCAGTGACATAAGAATAATCCCAAAGGGGCAAAGGCAGCGGTTAATTTAGCACATTTAGCATTAAGGGTACAGCAAGGATATACTTTTACTTATTGTGGCAGGGGTGTGGTCTCTGGCCTGCTGCAGTGGAGGCTGGTGGCGGGACGTTGGACGGCACAGGTGAGGGTGATGGAGCTCATGACTCTCCCCTTTATAGTGACGGAGGAGACTGGCGTGGGGGAAGCGTGTAGTGGAGGAAGCCGAGGAGAGAGCTGGTTTCTGGCTACAAAGACGGCGTCAAACCAGAAAAGATTGCTTGTGGTCAAATGTCAAAGAAGCTTGCAAAGAAAAGCGTCTGGACTTCTTTAAGTTGCTTGAAGACGTTTCACCTCTCATCCGAGAAGCTTCTTCAGTTCTAAGGTCAAATGGTGGAGAGTCCCAGATATAAACCTAGTGGGAGTAACCCCCCACAGAGGGACAAAAGGACCCCCTGATGATCCTCTAATCGCCTGAGCCAAGGTGTGAAACTGGGTGTGGGTCCCAATCAGCCAGAGTTTCGGGTGAGTTCATTGTGAAACCTGGCCCCACCTTATCATGCGAATTCCTGAGATCAGATGGCCCAGGATGTGAGTGGGCATTAAGGCGTCTGGGAAGGGATCTCAAAACTGGATTATTGATGGCAGAGAGTTGTTGTCGTAAACTCCGCCTCTGTTCAAAGATGGTCGCTCACAGTTGACATAGATGGCTTCTTTCACTCCTCTTTCAAACCATCTGTCCTCTCCGTCCAAAATGTGAACATTGGCATCCTCGAAAGAGTGTCCTTTATCCTTAAGATGCAGATGGACTGCTGAGTCTTGTCCTGTGGAGGTGGCTCTTCTGTGTTGTGCCATGCGCTTGTGAAGTGGCTGTTTGGTCTCTCCAATGTAGAGGTCTGGGCATTCCTCGCTGCACTGTACAGCATACACCACATTGTTAAGTCTGTGTTTTGGCGTTTTGTCTTTCGTGTGAACCAGTTTTTGTCTGAGCGTGTTGCTGGGTCTGAAATACTCCGGGATGTCATGCTTGGAGAAAACTCTCCTGAGTTTTTCTGATACTCCGGCTACATAGAGGATGACAATGTTGTTGCATCTGTCCTTCTTATCCTCCCTCGCTGGTGTCTGATCTTCTTTTCTGTGCCTCTTTGCTGACAGAGGCTCCTTTGACTACGATGACCTGGATGACTGAGAACCTTCACAGACACTTGTGGTCAAATAATGTGTTTTGCAGCACGCAGGACAGACAGCGCACAATGTGCTTTGAAGTAGCAGCCAAGAAAGGTGTAATTTAAGTCTACGAACAGTGAACACCCGTGTGCACACCTGTGTGGCTTGTATTCAAATGGTTTCCACATGTAATGGTCTGCAAGAGGATGTAGCGAGCCATAGCCCCGTCCCCCAGGGCATGAAACAGGCATGGAGGAGATCCAGGCCCCAGAGTGCGAGAGCCCAAGGAGGACCACCGGAGGGGCATCTGTGCCACCCTCATGGGAAGGGCTGAGGATCCCCAGACGAGGCATCACCCAGTAGCCACCGAGCAGAAGCTAGAGGGGGCTGCACCGGCGTGCCCAACGGCCCCGCCGGCAGCCAGCTGTGCCAGAGTGAACCGAGCCGCAGGCCCTGAGGCCAGAGGCCCGAGGGCCCCCCGCACCCCGGAGGAGGCCTGACCGAGCAACAGGTGCCAGGCCCCGCCAGGTAGCCACCGGGAGTGAGCTGGTACATACCTGAGCGCCCAGCCCCGGACACCAAGAACCACCAATGCACCGACCCCTGAGGGCATCAGTCACCAGCAGGGAGTGTGGTGAGGGGAGATAGGCCTTTGAGGGCCTGGGAGTTCCCAGAGAAGTGGAGTCTAAGACCCGACCTGACATATAGACACAGACAAACAGGCACACACAGACACAAACATGCATTCCCACCCTCATGCACACATATACAAACATTCAGCACTCACCCAACGTAAGGACTGACATAAATGGACATGTACACACAATCACACTCCCCAAACATACTCTATACCCCGGGTCCAGGTACCCTCGCCCCCAGAGGGGGAAACAGAACCCAGACCCAAGAGATGTTACCCTTCCCCCTGGGGTGGAGGCAAGCAGACCGTCCCAGGCTCCGCAGCAGCAGGGAGGCCAATCGGACAGCCAACATCTCCTCCCAGCCCCCCCGCCCCAATGGCTAGCAGAGAACGGGGGTGTGTGAAGACCCCATACCTCCCTCCTCCCGCTCATGTGTAGTGTTGCTGCGTGTTGCTCTAAAGTGCATTTAAAACTAAAAAATGGTGCTGCTGCCAGAGAGCAGCAGGTGTTAGCATGGCCCCTCCCGAGAACCCTCAATGTCTACATGGATTTAAAATTGAGAGGTGGGCACCAGCGCCAGAGGTAGGTTTGAGTACACAGACCGTCCACTGGACGCCGTTAACGTGCCCACCCTCAAGGCCCTATATATATGTGTGTGTTATGAGAGTGTAAGTAATGTGGATGTCTAAGTTGTGAGATAAAATTGAGGCACAGGTGGCCAGAAGGGGACAGAGGGGAGGGGGGGGGGGATGTCTCACCTGCACCCCTGTGACACACCTGCACCCCAAGGCCCTACCTGTATGGGTGAGTGTGGTGGAGCGGGAAGAGGGAGGTAGCCGGGGATGGGGAGGAAAAGGAGGGAGGGGAGGATGCCCCTCCCTAGGGCCAGCTCCCCCGCTGACCCCAGTAGGCACCCCCGTCCTCTGGTACCCACCAAGGCAAGGGAGCCCAGGTCCATCCAGACCGCGGCCTACGGTAGCACTGCCAAGCCCCACAGGAACCGGGGCAGCCCACCCTACCCACCGCAGAGGAAACTGTACCCACCCCAAAATGAACATATTTCAAGTAAACAGCTGGACTGATCAGGTCCAAACACAGAGTGATAAACTTGTCAAACAGCTGTCATATCTTTATATATAAGCTCTTTATAAATGCTGCTCACTGCAGTCTGTTTACTAATAATGTCAAAGTGTTAGAAACACAGAAACATCAGAATGGTCTTTGTTCACAGAAACCTGTCTGGGATCCTTTGTTGTTCTTTTGATGCAGAGTTACATTATAAATATAAAGAGTTATTTCAGAGTCTCATCAGTTTTCCTGCATGTCTTTATTTAACACATCAGCAGGGCTGAAGCTCTCATGTTAAACACACACTGATCTATGGACACGTTCATGTGTTTCTAACAGAACCAGGCTGTTATCAGCCTGCACTAACATTATGTCACACACACTGAATGTAACAGTGACAGTTTACATCATCACACAATCAGCTGTGATTGTTTCACTGTCATCAAACGAGTCAACAGGAAGTAGAATCAATAGAAACCAATCATTTACTGACAGCATGTCTGATGGAAATAAGTGCAGATTATGTATGAAGTCTAACTGCACACAGTAACTGTGTTACAATAAGGACTTAACAGCGCCCTCTGCTGGAGTGTTTCACACTGAGAGCAGCTTTCCTCTGAATTCAGTGAGGTTATGACTGAAATTATTGGTGTAGTCGGTTTTATAAAGACCAGACCAGTAAAAACAAGAGTGTCTCTGCTGTCTGTGAGGAGATGGAGCCGAACATCAAGCTGTGCTGTTTCACAGTGAAGCCAGGCGGCTGTCACCAGGAAAAGTCTTGTCCTGAGTTTTTGTGCTCAGAGAGCAGATCAGATGTTTTTGGAGCAGGAGCACAAGTATGAAGTCGCAGAGTTAGTGATGAGAGCTTCCTGGCAAAACTGGCCTACCTGAGTGACATATTTGGAAATGAAGTAAATCTACAGCTTCAAGGGAAAGATAAAAACCTCCCTCAGGTCACAAGATCAGCTCTGTCACTGGAAAGCTTGCAGTGTGGGGCAGGAGACTCGATGAAGGAGACACAGATTCATTGGAGAACCTGCATGAATTTGTTGACACTACTGATGATGATGCCGCCTCAGTGACTCCATATATCAAGCAGCATATTTCATCACTGATGGGATACTTTTAAAAGGACTTCCATGAAAACAGTTCCCAGCATGACCAGCTCCAACTGGTTTCAGCTTTGCAGAGCAGAACCAGTTCATTGACGTCTGACTCCACACTGAGACTGCAGTTCACATCACAGACACTGAGTGGATTCTGGCTGAGTGTAGAGAAGCAGTATCCACTCTGAGGGCAGCAGGCTCTGGGCGTTCTTCTTCCTTTAGTCTCATCTTTGTGAGGCTTCTCTGCTGCTGCTGCAGACCAAGTCCAGGTCCCAGCTAAACACTGAGCAGGAGCTGAGAGCTGCAGGATCCTGCTTCAAAGCTGCTTTGAAAAGCTGTGCACTGCAAAACGTGCTCGTCGGAGCCATTAATGCTGACTTTGTTATTTTGATCAAAGAAAGAAATCAGCACAAACTGTTTGATTCGTTTTGGTTTTGTAGGTTAAAGTGTTTCATATATTGTGCTCCTGAGTTAATGTTGCTGATCAGTTTGAATTCATTTTGATTGTTTATGGAGTTTATTTCATTTTATGTTTCAGTATCAAACGGTTCAAATGTTTATAGTTTTAGTAAGGATTTCTTTTTTATTGAAGGTAAATTGTTGCACTTTACATTGTTTCCATCTAAAAGTGTTACATTGTTTCTCTTCCAAACTAAAAAGTGTTTCTGCTGCAGCTTCCTTTCACTCTTTATCATTTTCCAGTCAGTGAAAGTCTTTTTGTGTCCTCCTAAAGTCCACCGTGCTCACAGTGAACACTCGTATGCTGTTGTGCTGTCACAGACTGTTATCAGCCGTGTAGCCGCTCATACCTCATTTATTCTTCTTGTTCTACCGTCAGACCCAGGCGCACAGCTTTGGTTGAAGTTCTTATGTTTGATTTCATAACAGCTCTTCAGATTTCCACTCTTTATAACTTTATAAGTATTTTTGACAAAGCCATCTTCTTTTACTCATCCACTCAGCAAGCTCCCAACATAGTAACCTATCAACTCACATACCCACATAGCTTGTTCTTCTTTGTCGTTTTATTGGCAGTTGGTGGTGCCTACTTGTTGTTCCTAGAGTATTTAAAGTAGAATGGGAGGCAGAGCCTTCAGTTTTCAGGCCCCTCTTCTGTGGAACCAGCTTCCAGTTTGGATTCAGGAGACAGACACTATCTCTACTTTCAAGATTAGGCTTCAAACTTTCCTTTTTGCTAAAGCATATAGTTAGGGCTGGACCAGGTGACCCTGAATCCTCCCTTAGTTACACTCAAAAAAATCTGTTGTTGTGGGCGTAGTTGTCTGCTGCTGAAAACTCCAGTGATTTTCCTGAAGTTTGACATCTAATGTGATCTTGTGAACTTCGTGAGTCCAGGTAACGAACCACTCTGACTAGATTGTATCCTGTCATCTCAACAAGAACAAGAATTAAGTTGCTGAATTTCATGCAGATGCTACATGATTTAATTATGTTCACCACAGAAACATGAAATTATTTAGTTCAAATCACAAGTTTGAATCTTGTACATGTAACATCCACCCAATAGGTGTAGGCTGCTGGGGGACTCCCATGATGCACTGGGTGTTTCTTCTTCACTCACTTTGTGTTAATACACCTCTACGTGTTTAATCATGAGTTATTATTCATATCTGGCTCCTCCACAGCACGTCTTTGATGTCTTCTTTCTCTCAGCCGAACTGGTCACATGGCTGCCCCTCCCTGAGCCTCGGCACATCCTGTGGCTGCAGAATAAGCAGCAGCTCTAATCAAACATGATCAATCCTCAAGTGTCAGTGAGAATAAAAGAAAAGGAAGTCATTTGTCATGAGAAGTGGGGCTCAGGAGGTGGAGCAGGTCACCTGACAATAGTAAGGTCGGTGGTTTGATCCCTGCTGCTCCAGTCTGCATGCCAAAGCATCTTTACTGGTCGTGTTACTATGGTAACCCAGAGGAGTTTACTATGATAAGTATTAATTAATTCATTAAATGAGACAATCAGTCAAAAGTCAATCATTCATTTTTAATCAGCAGTGTTTTTTGGAATCATCACATAAATTTAAAACAAAACAAAAAACGCTGAACAAGTTTGTAAAGTTTTTTCTAAGCCAGTCGTCACAAACGTCTGTAAGTTTGAAGGTTTTCAGCTGACAGACGTTCAGGTAGTTTCATCACTCTGGTTTGGAGGATTCAATGTTTATTAATCGTCCCTTCAGACGACCAAAGGCTGCCACGTGTACGGTAACAGCACAGACACGTGACAGACTAGACTTTCATGTGACAGCGTTTAATCTGTATAAGGTGACGTTGACATATTTTGGAGGCGTGTTGGTCACCAAACTGAACGTGTTCACTCACTGGAGTCTGTGTGGTTGTTGTTGTTGTTATTCACCGTCTTCTCTCTGACTGTGATGATGGTCCCATTTCCTTTAGACACAGTTAAAGATGGAATCTCCACAGTCACTTTACAGATGTGTGTTCCTGAATCCTCTGATGTTTGAAATGTTCAAAGATGAGTCTTTGCCTCCTTTTTCAGAGACTTGGAGATTGATTTGCGTTGGTCTCTCTCTTAATTATTGTTTGATTTTTCAGCCAGGCCACTCTGAATCTTTCAAACGTTCTTGTCCAGCAGCAGGTGATGCTTACGGTCTCTCCCTCCATGACAGAAACATCTGGACTCTGGGTCACAACAAACATGCCCGATGAAACAGCTGCAAGAGACACAAAACTGTGGGTCAGTACAAAAGTTGGTTCTGTTCATCTGGACGCAGCGTTTTGTGGGAGAAACGTGTCGTCATCATCAGGTGACGTCTTCAGTCTCAGCTGCAGGTTTCAGTCTTACAAACAGGACATTTGCATAATGACTGAAACCAGCCCACTGGGGCTGAGGTCAGTTCCTTCATCTTAATCATGCAAATTCTCATGACCATTGATCAACAACCACTGATCCATGTCCATGAGTCCCATTCACAGAGAGCTGGGGAATGGCTGCAGTCACAGCATGTAAGATGTGACAGATGGACCTTAGGCCCCTCCTCCATTCAGAGATGGTCTTTCCCTTTTCACGTAAATGGCCTCCTTGACTCCGCCCTCAAACCAGCGTTCCTCCCTGTCCAGGATGTTACATCCTCATCATTGCAAGAGTGTCCACTGGCCTGTAGGTGTAAACAGACTGCAGAGTCCTGGCCTGACGAGGTGGCTCTTCTGTGTTGTGCCGTCCTCTCAGCCAGAGGTTGTTTGGTTTCCCCGATGTATAAATCCTGCCAATCCTCCTGCACTTAACAGCTACACTATGTTACTCTGTTTGTGTCGGGGACCCGATCCTTGGGGTGGACCAGTTTTTGGTGCAGCGTGTTGAGGTGTTTAAAAGCCACAGAGACCCGGTGTTTAGAGAAAATGCGTCTCAACCAGGGGCGATTCTAGGATCAGAGCTTTGGGGGTGCTGAGCACCCAGAGAGCTGCCCAGCCAGGCAAGATAAACTTTACTCGTCACGATGAGACGTCTTCCCCGTCTCTGTCAGTCCCTGCATCCCTACATGCCTCCAGTTGTCCCAAGTTCTCTCTGACTGTCTCCTTGGTGCATTTAAACCCCTGTTCCTTCCTGTCCTCGTCGTCTGTTGTCTTCGTCTCCGTTATCAGTCATCCTAATTTTACCCTCTCTGTGCAAGTCTGCAAATGTCTTTATTAAATCATAAGATTCTTAAATTCATCAAGTCTCAAAACATGACATCACTGTTTTGTACATTTTAACACAATTTAATAAACATGCTTCAGCCAGTACCTTTTGATTAGCCTTGTCTCGGTTTCTTGCTTTGTGGTAGATCTTTATTGTTTTCACTGAGATATTTGAATGCTAATCAATAAATCAATATTCAATTTAAAAAAAAACCCTCTAATCAAACAGTTTTTGAAAAGTTTGTAACAAAACCATCAAATCTGATCAAGGTTATTTAAACGCTGCAAAAGAAGAATGGATTGGAATAAAAAAATACATATCCTGACCTTAATTACTGGGGAGAATGATGCTCATAGTGAGTAAAAAGTAAACTGAGTGATTTTTGGACAGACTTTTAAAGTGTTCGTATAATATAATACAGATACATAAACATGCACTCCAAAAATAGAGTCCTTGAAATGTACAAATGTACAAAATATTAATTAAAAAAATTATAAAAATGGAGGCAACTGTGCCTATGGTACAATGTGTAAAAAGCTCTTCACTGCAGACACGACTAACATGGCTCTGCAGATTGTTTCTTTTATTTTAACGTCACCTTCAGGTTGGCAAATCTATCAGTGTTTGGTGATCAACTCTCTCAAGCAGTTTAACAGTTTCTGCTGTAACTGTCACTGCTCCCTGTCTGCTTCCTTACCTGATTCTTCCTGACCTTGTTCTTTCCCCTCTTTCCTCTCTCCCTCTTTGAACTGATAATCACACGCAGATGTCACACAGTGGAAATTTGTGTTTTTATGTTTTATCAATCTGTGTATTGGTACATAGTGTTGATTTTATTTGCATGATTTTATTGTGATATTTATATTGCATGTTTGTTTATTGATATTTATATGGCATGGTTTTATCCTTATATTTATATTATGTGTGTTAATGTTGTACCATGTTCCTTTAATCCACTGTGGACTAAACAGACAATTGTAGGCACCTGTGAGGTGGGGGCGTTCCCCAAGGTGGCCTATCAGCCGCCAGGTTGACCTGTTAAAGGGGATAGTGAGCGCAGAGACAAAAAGGGGAGCGACGCACGAAAGGTGAGCAGGAGAAAAAGGAACGCGTGCAAGCCCGCACGTGTGTGGAAGGAACTGCTGTGGGGTGCCGCGAGTCGTTCGGCGATCCAGTCCCAACGCAGGAACAGCAACAGTGGGTGGCGATGGCTGCAATGCACAACAGGGCAGGGATGCCCCTCTGCCTGCATCTGACGGTGAGACGAGGGAGTCCGTGTTCAGGTGTGGAGTGGGGCGGGACTGTGCGGCGACGCGCTGTCAGCAGGAGACAGGTCTGCGATAGGAGCCTCCTCCCTGGTCTGCTGCTGACGAGTCTTACCATACTGGAAGAGAAGTTCCTCTCCTGTCTCTTTCATATAAGGACCACTCGCCCATGTGTGGCTGGACTGAGGGATTATGGGACTGTGGGAGGGTAATTTTAGCTTATGGAAAACATGTTTTAGCCTTGTTTTAATAGTGTATAGTTATTTCTGCCGGCAGGGTTTTTAGCGGGTTGCAACAATATTTTTATTGTATACGGGGAATTTTATCTTGTATTTGTGACTCTGGCTGTGTTTTTTTTTATGGAAATAAATGGTGTTTTAAGCCAGTTTAGTTTCTGTGCCCTGAGCGCTGACCCGCTCACTCCCCTTCCTCTTGTATGTGAACGGACTTGGAGGTGAAGATTTAGGTCCACCAGTCTTAGTGGCTACACAAATAGATTGTATTAGATGAAAAAATTACATTAATATGAAAAAATACTATTGAAACCACTAATAAAAAAGTCCTCCCTCAGTGTACTTTCAACCAAAAGGCAAAAAACCAAACACATGAACATCAAATAAAAGACATACTGAAACACTGATCCAACATTATCCTTTATTGACGGATCATTTGTTCTTTCATTTTTACCTGAATGTTGCTGCTTTTTTTGAAAAAACGTCCTTATATCCATTATGAACCTGACTGACACACACACACACAACAGGAGTTATAAGGTTAATGGGAATCCAGTCAGTTAGCTGTTAAGTACCTTGGGTTTAATATCAGCACATATGACAAAATGAGCAGCTTCTCTCATTCCTTCCTTTTCTAACAGGACAGTGGTAACAACAGCAGCTACGGACAGTTTTAAGTTTTAGATTTTAAACAGGCTGTATACATTTCAATGGGAGCAACAGGACGGTCAAATGTCTCTGATTTTACTACAGAGCAGGACGGATTGTAGGGCAGCAAACATCGTCGGAAAACACGTTTAACCCAGCAGGTTACCTGGTGTAATGTTTTTCAGGTAAACAGAAACATGGTCTGACTCCTACCAACTATATAAAGAGTAACTGAAGGTTAAATGCAGCTAACATGTCCTGTTTTAAGCCAGGCACTTCCACCTCCGCTCTGCTGCGTCTCAGCCACCATCTCTCTGGCACCAGAGCCAGAGCAGGGGAGAGGCGAGCTGGAACAAACCATTCTGGGAGGGGGGTATCTATACTTCTGTTGTTAAAAGATCTCAACCAAGTACTGTATACTTTCTATATTTTTTGTAGTGTATCACACAAACACCAAATATTGTCAAAAAAGTAAGAAATCTTTGGGGGTGCTTTGATCCATTTTGGGAAGCACCCCCCAAAACGGGCTAAAAACGCCCCTGAATATAGTTCTTTACACATTTGCCTACCAAGTGGAAGCTCAGCGGCTGAATCTCAGGAGGAGACAAAACATCTCTTTGGGGTTGTGTCAGAAATGGCATCAGGCCTAAAAATGTGTCCAATCACACATGAACAGTCACCCACTGTGGTGCCCTGTGAGTAACAGCTGAACACAGCCAGTAAGCAGTTAAAGCAGTTCTTTTGTTAAATCCCTCGAATTAAAACTCTGATTCTGCACTTCAACACATCCTGATTGTTTTACTTTGGACAGAGACACAGCTACAGCAGAGTTCATTGTCCAAATACTTATGGGACAAACACTTGTAGTATATCACACAACACAGTACGTGAACATGTACTGAAGCTCCCCTTCCTGAAACCTGTGGTTATGAAACTAGATGGGCGGTAAAATAAGAACCATTATGGATGACTGTTGCTGCCTGTAAATCAAAGTCTGCCTGAGGTGGGATTTCAGAAGCAGAAACCATGAGGAGCACAGCACCACTCCCAGAAGGCTGAGATGTGAAGCCATGTGATGAGTGAAATGATGATGGAGGAGAACACAGATGAAGATCTGGAAGCTGCTGCCTCTTTATATAGTAGACACTGAAATCACCTTTTGCCTCCCTGCCAGCACAAAAACCCACACTAAAAACCCACTTACACAAACCCTCGGCTCTGGGATGGATTCAGAAACATGTCAGTTGTGGTAAACAAATGGACGGTTTTAAAACCACAAAGTTTAATCCTACAAGGGCAGAATTATGTTCACTCTGTGAGAGGTGAACCTCAGACAGTTAGCAAGAGAAACATTCAAAGAAACAACCTAAATAACACAAACTTAGCAGTTGGGATGCAGATCAGACGATATCAGCAACGTGATGATCAAATGTAGTTAAAAACACAAGAAAAACAGGCTTTTTGATCCAAAAGGACAAACAAAGCAGGGCCAGATTAACCTGTCGGCACCTGCTGGCGTGCAGAGTAACATGTGACAACAACACACACGACACACGTGGTCACCTCAACTTGTTTCACTGGAGTTTCTCTTTTAGAGCTTTAACCTCCTAAGACCTGAACTCTTTCATGCATTTTTAAAGTCTCTTTGCTATTTGGGCTGTTTGGGACCTGATTCATGTACAAACAAAGAATTACCAGAACTTTGTTTCTGAGAGAAATGAGATCCACATATGAGGATATTCGCTTTAAATGTCGATAGAACAGAGGCAGGATAATGACCTCGTAAGTGCAAATCAGGTCCTTGTGGAGCAAAACTTTGTATTTTGGTCTAAACGTCCCAAAATGTGACGTCCACACATGAGGACAACAGGGCGCTAAAGTCCGTACAAACTTTTGTTTCTTCATTTGCTTGCAAACGAATGGAAATCCTCACTTAAAGCCAGGAAGCTTATTACCTGTGCAGGCTTTAGTGCCTCAGAGCAAACAAGAGAGCTTTGATCACAATGATTTTTGTTTTCACATTTCATTCACTAGCGATTTTTTTAATGTCACCTGATCTCAGTCAGCAGACTGAATATAACAGTGAAGCACTAGTGAGCTAATGAATTAGATATTGGTCACTCATATCAACTGAAAGAGTGTAAGACAAGTAAATGTGCTATAAAGGCCGGAGAAGAGTTAATAAAAAGGTCTTGAAATGAAAATATTTCATTATTTGCTGTTTCATAGATTTTTGGTTTTATTGCACTTTTGTCAGCCCTGCTGCTGTTTTTAAAAGTACTTTATTAATAAACTGGCATAAATGGTAACATTGAACACTTGCCAGTGTGAACAAAAGGTTCTTAACTTTAGCATCAAAGCTTCAGTTCACCTTTCTCAGGGCAGTTCCTTCAGTATGTGTATTAATGCAGGAACAACTCGATTCCACACAGCTGACGTACCGAGAGTGTCTGCTGTGTGGTTAACTTTATAACCTTTGGTACGCAGTGGTGTCGCTCCACCTGTTAGCTAGTTTAAGAAACTGGTTAAGGAGGGAGTATCTGTGAGGATGAGGAGGATTTAGTTCTTTAAAGACACATCAGATACTTGCAGGAAGCTTCTTTCAGCTTCTTTTCTCCACTGCGCAGGTTTAAAACCATGACAGCAGAAGTCATGATGAAGAGATTGATTAGTCAGTCACAGTGTAAAGAGTCCTCCTGCCTGCATCGCTCGCCAGCATAAACAGACCTTTGCTCCTGGAAAACAAATATATCAAAGTCATGTTGTCCAAGAAATGCATTTTATCTCACTAGTGAATCAAAGAAAGTCTGTATACTTTCTGAGAGTGAGAGGTGAACGTCAGACAGTTCTTAGAAAATGTAGTTTCTCTTTAAGCTTTTAACGTCTCTTTTACCCCCATTTGTCTAAAACTACTTGACAGCCCTTCATGTCAGAGGTTTATTACCTGTGCAGGATGGAGCACATGGTCTCAGTCAGGCTGGACACGATCACTCCTACAGGAAGTAAATGTGATTTTATTTCACCTGTGAAATGATGAAAAACAGCAGAATAGCTCACGCTAACAAACGGGTGTTGAAATGTTTCATTTTCTGCTGTTTCACAGGTCAAAAAGGGCGTCGAAGCAAACTGAAGCTGAGCTGCTGCTGCTGTTGTAGTGCAGCATCTGCTGTGTGCTTCATCAGAGAACCTTCTGTACACAGCAGACAGAGGCTGCTGCCACTGAAGTCCATCTGCTAGAGAGCTTTAAACACTGGTTATTGAAGTGGCTTTGATGATACTGATACACAGTCTTTGCTGCTGTCACAGGACAGGGATCCACCAGGGAGTAGTTGTCAGGATAAAGAGCCTTCGCTTCTCTAAATATAAACTGGATACTTGTAGGAAACTTTGGGAAGCAGCATTTTTCCTCATATCGTCTAAACTGAAGTTAGCTCAGGTGCTTCTTCCATACTTGCTCTGCAGAAAGCCAAAGAGTTTGGAGCTCTGCAAACATTTGCAGCACAGCTGGATGTTTGTAACTTTGGTCACCTCTGTATCATCCCTCAGATTCTTTCTGCACAGCTTTGAAACCATGACAGCACGAGTGATGCTGAGGAGACGTCCAGTTTAAACAGACCTTTATTCCTGGAACACAAACACATGAAGTGATGCTGCTAAAGAAGAACATTTAATCGCACTAATGAATCAAGCATCTGTATGTCTGTCAGTCTGTCAACAGTTCCTCTGATCGACTTCAGACTTGGTGGGTATTTTGTTTTTGCAGCGGTCAAAGTCGATCAGCGTGTTGCTTTGTCTGCTGTAAATCTGCCTGTACAAAGGGAAACATGCATGTTTTAGATGCAAACTCACAACATGGCTGCATTTTTGTGATTATGTGTATTTTATATTGATTTATTCTATTATGTTTTGTATATGAATCTTTACAAGTGTGTCGATACAAAGGCTTGATTAAAACAAAGGTCTCAGCTGTGCTGTTAGGGATGCTCTCATATTTGTTTCAAATGTAATAAATCAAAGGATTTCAGGCTTTTCATCCTTTTTATTTGTTTGGTTCTAACAGCAGCTGGATAAAAACATGCAGGTGATGAATATAATTGTGTGATATTATGAGCATTGTGAATAAAGAAAGAGCAGAGATAGTAAAAAGGAAACAGGTGATGGACGTGAGATTTTCAGAACAAAAGCTCCTCAGTGAGACGATCACCTGGACACAAGGTCAGGCAGCTGGGACTCATCTAGAGAGCAAAATGGAAAAGTGATCTGTGCAGAACATCACTGTTGATTGCAGTTATTTACATCAGATTTCTTCTCTGAGATAAGAGCACCATTTGTGGGAAAGATGACAGTATTTCCAGGCTGGATGCTGTTTGCAGGGAGAACTGAATGAAACTCTCCTGCACCTCAGCGCTGAGGTCCACACCTGTGAACACAGATGAGGTCAATCTGCTGCAGCACGTAGAGCTTTACTGATCAGCAGGTTCAAAGGATTCAGCAGAGCGTAGAGTCAGAGCTAAACCTGGGAGTCACTCACGCAGTCCGGCTGGCGCATCTCCATCTGAACACCCCCGGTGTCGCGGCGCGGGCGTCTCAGATGGCCAACAGCCCTTGGTGGCACCTCCTCTCTCCACGCTGGTCCTCGGGGATTCCATCGTCAGGAACGTGCGGATGAGGGTGGCGCTCACGCTGTCGTTCCCGGGAGCCACTGTTGTTGACATAGTGGACAGAATTCCCAACATTCTGGCATCCCACCCACAGGTTAACCGGCTCATCATCCACATCGGCACCAATGACATCCCCAAACAGCAATCTGAGCTGCTGAAGTTGGACTTCCTCCAACTCTTCAGCCTCCTTGGTCAGTTGCAGGTGAGTGCTTTTATCTCTGGGCCCACCCCCAACTGTGGCAGAGGGATAGGCCGTTTCAGCCGGCTGCTCAGCCTTAACACCTGGCTTTCCTCCGCCTGTGTCTCCCACGGCTTGGGTTTTATTAACAACTTTGATGCCTTCTGGGAGAGGAGGCATCTTTTTGGGGCAGACGGGCTCCACCTCAACGCCTGGGGATGCCGTTTGCTGTCCGCTAATTTGGCATTTGGCGTACAGCACTGCCGCACATCGCCCTGTCACTACCCCAAACTGACATTACCTGCTGATCCGTCTGCTACTGACTGATGTCCCCTTGGTCCCAGCTCCTATATTTGTTCCACTTTTAACAGTAATACACAAAACTCTGGACTCGGACCTTTCTCTCCCACAGTCAACACAATACCCGTCATAATCACAAACAGAGAGCAACAGAATTATCATAAATCCAGTAACTCCAAAAACATTAATAACCTCCGGCCTCTTCAAAAATATCAACATCCATTCAACTCTATTGTCAAAAATCCACCAGTCTCAATCAGTATGGCACTTTTAAATGTACGCTCTCTGTCGAACAAGTCTTTTATTATTAATGATTTAATTTTAGATAATAAACTTGACTGTTTATTTTTAACTGAAACATGGCTGGGTTTGGATGCACCAGTTGTTCTCACTGAGGCCTCCCCACCAAATTTTAATTTCTCTTTTTGTATTAGAAGTGGTGAGAGAGGTGGTGGGACTGCATCTTTAACCAACAACACACACACCACCAAACAAATTTTATTTGATCATTTTACCACTTTTGAATTCCATGCTATTGTTTTCAGCAGCCCTCCAGTTTTATCTGTCACAATTTATAGACCACCTAAAGACAGCGCTGCTTTTATCAAGGAATTCTCAGAATTTTTAACAAACATACATTCAAAATATAACATGATAATTTTAACCGGTGATTTTAACCTGCACATAGATAATCCTTCTGACCCTGCAACAAAAGAATTCTTAAACATTCTTCACTGTTTGGATTTTACCAGCACGTCACGCAGCCGACTCACAACAGAGGACACACTCTGGACCTGGTCATCACCCATGGGCTGTCCACCAGCGTGTCCTCTGTTGTTGACTTGGCTGTCTCTGACCACTACTGTGTGTTTTTTAACATCACCGGTTTTATTCAGCGGGAGACCTCGGTGCGAACTGTGAGGAGGCGCTATCTAACCTCTGAAGTGGCTGCAAATCTTACCAGGGTTTTAGACGAATGCCCCCCTGTGATTTTACCTGCACCCTGCGATTTGATTTTTAATCATTTCAACAGCAAACTGAAGAAAAGCCTTGACTCCGTTGCTCCACTCACCACCAAAAAGATTAACGTAAAACATGCATCACCCTGGAGAAACGAAGAAGTCAAAAAACTCAAAAGAAATTGCAGAACAGCAGAAAGGAGATGGAGGAAAAATAATAATACTATCAACCATCAAATATTTTGCGAGCAACTTAAAATGTACAATAATACATTAAGGAAGTCAAGAAATTCATACTTCGCCAAAATAATCAGTAATAACAAAAATAATCCCAAGGTCCTCTTTTCCACCATAGATCATTTATTTAACCCTGATTTTAAAAGCTCCAAAAGAACCCCCACAGGCTCGCTCTGTGAGCAGTTTGCAGACCACTTCAGGGGAAACGTCAGCGCCATCAGATCTGATATTTTATCTAATCGCGATATGATTTTAAACACATCTGAGGGCTCGATTGTACCTGAGGAGACACTGGACAGCTTTGTCCTGGTTAATGCTGAGAACCTTCAGAAAGTTTTCTCCACAGTGAGACCCACCACATGTCTTTTAGATCCAATCCCTTCTTCACTCTTTAAAACACTTTATGGATTTTTTGAGGCTGAGCTTTTATACATGATGAATTGCTCTCTTCAGTTGGGTGTCTTCCCTGCTGCCTTTAAAACGGCGGTGGTGAGGCCCCTTCTGAAGAAGAGCAATTTGGATTGTAATGATTTTAATAACTACAGACCTGTATCCAACTTACCATTTTTAAGTAAAGTCTTAGAAAAACTTGTTTTTACTCAGATTACTGATTTTCTCAATGATAGACAGATCCTGGAGATATTCCAGTCTGGATTTAGGGTGAACCACAGCACAGACTGCTCTCCTAAAGGTTTTAAATGATCTTAGATGTAACTGGGACGCCCAAAAGCTCTCAGTGCTGGTGCTGCTGGATCTAAGCGCAGCCTTTGATACAGTAGACCACGCTATTCTTTTAAACAGACTGAAACACATGGTGGGCCTCTCTGGTGCTGTACACAACTGGTTCACTTCCTATCTCTCTGACAGATCTTTTATGGTGAGTATGGATACATGCTCCTCTAAGATCCATAAAATGACATGTGGTGTGCCTCAAGGGTCGGTTCTAGGCCCTGTACTTTTTAATTTGTATATGCTCCCTCTCGGCGGTGTCATCAGGAGGCATGGAGTGAACTTCCACAGTTACGCTGATGACACGCAGCTGTACATCTCCGTGTCTCCTGATGACACCAGACCAATGGATGCCCTTTTTAACTGTATCTTGGATATAAGATCTTGCATGGCAGAAAACTTTTTACAGCTTAACCAGGACAAAACTGAAGTTTTAATTGTCGGTCCTGAGGCTCAGACAGAGAAACTCTTGTCCAAATTAGAGGCATTTTCACTATGTCCTTTGCTACAAGTGAAAAACCTGGGTGTTATTTTTGACTCTGAGCTTGGTTTTATCCCACATGTTAAACATGTAACCAAAATTGGATTTTATCATCTAAAAAATATAGCCAGAGTCCGCCCTATTCTCTCTCGGGCCAACACGGAGATGCTGATGCATGCTTTTATTACCAGTCGCATTGATTACTGTAATGCCCTGCTCTCTGGTCTTCCTAAGAAGAATATTTCAACTTTACAACTCTTGCAAAACTCGGCAGCTCGTGTGCTGACGAAGACCAGAGGGCGGGCCCACATTACACCGGTTTTAGAATCGCTGCACTGGCTCCCCGTGTGTTTCAGGATCGATTTTAAAGTTCTTTTATTGGTTTTTAAATGTCTTAATGGTCTTGGGCCTTCTTATCTCTCAGATCTGCTTTTACCATACGAACCCTCGCGGACCCTGAGGTCCTCACGTACTGGCCTTTTGATTGTCCCTAAAGTCAGGACACATACTCACGGAGAGGCAGCTTTTCAGTGGTATGGTCCTCGTCTGTGGAACAGCCTGCTGGAGGAGCTCAGGGCCGCAGAGAATGTACATGTTTTTAAGAACAGGCTCAAGACCCACCTTTTTAATTTAGCTTTTACTTAGCGTTTATTTATTTTATACTTATTTATTCTATCCTGTTATTCTATTATTAATTTAGGATTTACCTAATATTTGTTTAATTTTATTCTTATTCATTTTTTAATCTTCTTATTCTATTTATATTTATATTTATATTGTATCCTGTTCTTATTTATTTTATCATTTTACCCTGTATATATCGTATTGCGTCATATCTCCAGTGTTTCCTCGGAGGGCGCTCTCTGCACCGGGGCTGTGATTGACCGTGGCTGCTGGGTCTCTGGGGGTCCTCTCAGCCTGGCTGGGGGGCTCCTTGGCCTCCCTCCTGCTGTGTGCCCAGCCTGAAGGCTGCGGTCTGTGACCGGCTCCCGGTGCAGACGGCTCCCTGTTATAGTGTTTCCTCACTTGGCTCATGCGAGCCCAGCCCAATTTTTTACTCTTTAAGTGTGCGCGTGTGTGTATGTGTGTGTGTGTGTGGGGGGGGGGGGGTATATGTGTATTGGGAGTGTGGGGAGTGAGTTGGAGGGTGGGGTGGGCTACTTTTAACTATGTAAAGCACTTTGTGCTACATTTTCTCTGTATGAAAAGTGCTTTATAAATAAAGATTGATTGATTGATTGATTGATTGATTGATTGATAAAAACTCCTGTTTGACCACAGCCTCAGTTTGTTCCTGCACTTCAAACACTTCCTGTTGTTGACTGGGTGGAGTCAGGAAGCCAGCGAGGCCCTGCAGGACTGAGACTGCAGACTGGGACATGCTCTGTGATGGAGATCAACAGCATCACTGACTGTTTCTGTGAGGACACCATCATCCCAGCAGGGCTGTTTCCCAACAACAAGCCCTGGACCATCAGAGACCTGAAGCTGCTGCTGAATGAAAGAAGAGGATCTTCAGGTCTGGAACAAGGACCAGCTGAGAGTGTTAATAACGTTACTAATGTTCAGCTACACTTTACTAGGTCACATCTGTGACACACGTCACTTAAATAAAGAAGGAAATATTGGCTCTGTTTTATCTTAGCTTCCTGTCTGACAGACGCCAAGTGGTCAGACTGGGCGGCATCACCTCATCCCCCATCACACTGAACACTGGTGCTCCACAGGGGTGTGTACTGAGCCCTCTCCTATACTCACTCTACACCTATGACTGCACGGCCACTAACAACTCCAACATCATTGTGAAGTTTGCGGACGACACTACAGTGGTGGGTCTTATCACCAAAGGTGATGAGACGGCTTACAGGGAGGAGGTCAGTGCCCTGACCCACTGGTGTCAAGACAACCATCTCACCCTCAACGTCGCAAAGACAAAGGAGTTGATAGTGGACTTCCGGAGGTGCAGAGAAGTACACACCCCCATCACCATCAACGGCGCTGCTGTGGAGAGAGTGAGCAGCTTCCGGTTCCTTGGTGTACATCTGGCTGAGGATCTTACGTGGTCAGCACACATAAACAAAACAGTGAAGAAGGCGCAGCAGCGCCTCTTCTTTCTCAGGAGACTGAAAAGATTCGGCATGAGCCCCCGCATCCTCAGGACCTTCTATCGCTGTGCCATTGAGAGCATCCTCACTGGATGCATCACCACCTGGTATGGCAACAGCACCGCCTACAACTGCAAAGCTCTCCAGCGAGTAGTGCGGTGCTCTGAACGGATAATTGGAGGTGAGCTTCCCTCCCTCCAGGACATCTACAGGAAGCGCTGCCTGAGGAAAGCGGGGAGGATCATCAAGGACTCCAGTCACCCCAGCCATAAACTGTTCAGACTGCTTCCATCAGGAAGGAGGTTCTGCAGCATTCTGTCCCGTACCAGCAGACTGAGAGACAGCTTCTTCCATCTGGCCATCAGACTGCTGAACACGTCATAGACACCTCACAGTCACTACTGGAACTTCAACATTATGCACTACACACTGTACAGTAATGCCGCTGTTTTGCACATGTCTCAACTCTGTATATTTTTATATATTTTATTTTATTATTTTTTACTATTTAATTTGTAAAAATGTGTACTCACACACACACACACACACACACACACACACACACACACACACACACACACACACACACACACGTAGGAAAATATTTAGTATACACATCCAGAAATGCATACACTATTATATATTGTACATATATTTATTAGTTTCAGGTTGGCCATTCTTGTATTTTGCTCGTTTGTGTTGTTGTGTTTGCACATCTCTGTTGCTTGTGGGGCTCGCACACAAGAATTTCACTCGCATGTGCTGTGCCAGTGTGCCTGCACATGTGATGTGACAATAAAAGTGATTTGATTTGATTTGATCTGTGCCGGGAGATTTGTTGGCCATATGTGCAGAAATAGGATTACAAACGTCCTCCACAGTCAGAGGGCTGTCACAGTGACTTCTATCTTCCACAACAATAGTTTTTAGGTTTTTAATATTATTGAGAAACAGCGTTGAGACATATATATATATATATATATATATATATATATATATATATATATATATATATATATATATATATATATATATTATATATATGATTTGATTTGATTTTGATTTGATCTGCTGGGCCCAAAAGTGACTCCTGTATTTAAACTGCTATGAAGAACTTGTTGGTCTATAATATGTGAAACATGTGTCAAATGTCTCCATCATGAAAGATATCAGGTCATCTTGAGCCACAAAAACATTCCTATCATGAGGTAGAAGCTGGAATCAGTTTGTTGCAGACGTTTATATATCCGATATTTATCCAGTTAAAAGCTGAAATTCAAAAACGTCTTTTCCAGAGTCGTCTGTCCAAGAGGAGCAGAAGCTGCAACAAATATAACAACAGTTATTTAAGGCTGTTTTAAACGGCCACAAAGGAGCAGATTGGTTATAATGCAGCTGCTTCAGAGGAACAAACACTGTTTTTATTTCATGTGTAACACCTTTCAATGATGTGTTGACTAAAGTCTATTGACCAGTGTAAGTAAAGACATCACACACACACACATGGAAACACTGAAACCTGTTTGTGGTGCAGCAGCGGTCCCAGCTGCTCGCCTTTATCTAGACTGGGTCGGCTGCTGATCTCAATATAATCAATGTTTAAAGTTCTCAGTGTTTCTGTGTTGCTGCGTATAGGATCTCCCAGCATCATCACTGTGCTGTCCAATCATTGTGTGCGAGGTTACCCTTATAGTGCGATGTGTGTTTGCACAAAGAGAAGCATGTGTGTCAAATATAAATAAGCACAGAACAGAAACAGCTGCTCGTTTCTTCTGTTTAGAGTCAAGTTAGTGTTTTGTGTCTTTGTTTGAGGCCTGATGTTGAGCAGAGGTGTGTGTAACTGCACTGGTCTGTTATATGTGTGAAGTGTGTGCTTCTCTTCAGCATCATCTTTGTCACTGCTGATTCCTTTGTGTCATCATGTGTTGAGAAGAGAGAACAGTTATAACGGAGGAGCAAAAGGAAGCCCTGAAATCTGCATCAACAAGGAAGTGTTGGCTCACCAGTGATCCCAGCAGAGCCACTGGTTTGGCTCCAGTTGTTCTAGATTCAATGATGTTGTTGCTACAGATACATGTCAGCATCTTTATTGAATTTTATATGAAGCAGAAATGGTGTCATTAGGAGAAGAAGAGGAGAACAAGTCCGGCGAGGAGGCAGCAGCTCTTAAAGATGAAACAGCAGCTCAGCCCTGAGCTCAGAGAGCTGCACATGAAAAAGCTCCTCAAGCAGATCCTGTCAGAGGTTTGTCACCAACAGCAGGAACTGTTAACATCATAGGATGAAGATGCTGTCAGCTGGATGAAGAAGGTTATTTAATGGCAAACGTTCACACTGAAGTCAAACTGTTGTCGTGTTGAACAGATTCATGTACTGATCGTCTCCAGAATGTTAGAAGAGCTTCAATGAATCATTAGAAACAACTTACAGCTGCACAGCTGTGTCAAACACATCTGTGTGTCATTGTGGGATTGTTGTGTTTCTACATGTGACACACGTCTAAAACATGCACACAATCTGAACACAAACAGGGACTCATGTGTTCCCACAGCCAGATGCTGAGAGCCATTTCCTTGTAGTCCTGTATCTACATACATGAACCATTAGATGTTATTGGAATGATTGTCAGCTCTGATAGTTTCATGTGTGTTTAGCTGGACGCTGTTTGATCCTCGACATGTTTAAAGGTGTCCAGTCCTGAGACACTGGGGCTGGAAACAGCTGTGATGTCATTGGACTGTCACACAGACAGAAGTGCATGAAGTGAGCAGCCGAGGAGCCGCTGATGTTTTGGATTCAACAGCATTTGAAAGGTCGACACAGACACATTTGCACACAGAAAGCTGAATCTGTCATATGCCACAGTGAACTCACTGTTCAGTGTTTTTCAGGAAGCTTCTTAACTGCCTCTGCTGCCAAACAAGCAGCTGATGTCCTTGAGAAGAAGCTGAAGAAGTCTTCAACAACAAATACAGGAAGTGGACTTTCAAATACTAGATTCACTTTAGACTCACAGAGAAATGACTCAACCAGCTGTGTTTGATTGACTCCTTTAACTATATGAAAGGTCAGTGTGTGTCTGCACACAGACTGTTGTGTTGGACTGTTATTCAGTTGTCTGCTGAATGTTTTCAAATGTCTGCATCTCAGCTGTGATGAGGCTGGGGGTCATGGGAGGCCACCGTAGCAGCCTCTTCAACATCATGACATCATCATAAATGCTGCTGGACTGTCTGATGGGCTGACGGTGAAAAAGCCGTCGGGAAGGAAACAGAAGACATTTCAGAGGCTGCAGCAGATTTCTTTGATTCGGGGCCTTTTTCAGCTTTATTGGACAGAGCAGTGAAGATAAGTGACAGCAAAACAGAGAGAAAGGGGGCGTGGCCCGGGTCAAAGCCAGGCCAGCTGCTCTCCACCTCGTGGCACATGGTCACCTGCTCATCCTAGTGAGCTCCACCAGCAGCCCTTTCACACACTTTACACTGTCAAACACTGTGTGTGGACCTCAGCTAACAACAGGCTACATTTAAGTCTGGACTACATGCTTTTATATTGAGGAGATTTTTCACTGTTTTTATTCCATCAGCAGCTCAACATCATGAGCAGCTTTGACATAAAGACATCAAACTCAAGCTGACTTTAAGCTACTTTTAATACAGGGGCTCAAAAACAACAACATCTTTATTATATATCAGGACAGAAAGTCATTTCATCTCAAACAGCTTTATTTGGAATAACCAGCACTATCAACTGGTTTGGGATCTCCACCAGTTTCATGTCTTTGCAGCTTCTCCAACAAAGTTCCTGTAAAATCAGCATGTTTGTCTTTATTGGTTTGATAGTGATTGATTATTCAGTCCCAATCTGCTGTCATCTAAAGAACAAAATGATGTTTCTATGAGTCACAAAGCTCCAGATGTTGTCGGCTTCACAAAGAAAACAAAGAACTTAAACACAAAGTGTTTGGAGCTAATATGTTCCCAAGCTGCTCTTTTTGAAATGGCAGAGGTACAGTGGTGTCTAACAGCACACTGTGGAAGGCAAACATGTTATTGTTGGATGAAACTTCATGAATCCTTTGTAGATTTGAGCTGTTGGAGCCTTTCTTTTCTCTTCAGGTGTACAGATGCTGAGGAGGCAGGTGAAGCAGGTGGAGCTGTTGTGATGCTGGCAGAGGGTGTGTCTTAGTAACTCTGTGAGGCACAACTGGATCCAACATTGTGGATGTGTTGATGTTGGAGCCATTAAGAGTCTCTGGCCACACTGTAGGATTTCCCTTTGATCCACTGTGGGGGCATTTTGGAGTCTGTCAGTGAAACTCTTCATGTTTGTGTTTGACTCCAGTTTATAGAAACAGAGAAATGTGTCATGCTTTTGTTCGGCCTCCACAAATACACACATTTGTTCATTGGTTGGACTTTTTGGAAGGAGACACATTGAAAACCATGTTAATAAGATCTTGTTGTTTCCTGTGGATCCGACACAGAGAGTGGACTTCAGACAGAAAGCGTGGAAGAGATTTTAGAGGCCGTGTGTGGCAACAGGACGTTTCTGTGTGTTTGCTGATCTTACATGTGGAAAACAACACGTGATGTTTGTGAAGTTCTACAATGATCATTGTTCTCACAGCATTTTGAGTGGGAACAGTTCAAACTGGGAGTAGTGGGAGTTATTTACTGATTGAAACAAGCTGAATGTTTCTGTGACGATGAAGATCAGCAGCTCAGCTGATCAATGAACTGACATCTATCAGTCGTTTCATGAGATGAAGTCATCAGCAGACATTTGTTCTGACTGTGTGATGAATGTCAGAACGTCAGGGCTCTGCTTTAGTCACTGCTTGATGATCATTGGCTCATTGTTGAATCCAGGGGCCCAGTCTGACCTCTGACCCTTTGCTGCAGGTCTTCTGTGTTATCTCCACTTTCATGTCTGATCTTCTGCTGTATCGTCCAAAATAAACATCTGGATCATTTCCAACACTTCAGCAGATCTTTAGTTTGGGCAGTGCAGCACAAAATAACACACTATACTGCCCACTTCCTGATCTTATTGGATCTGTGTGTGAGGTTGGTGAAGGAAACACATGTTTACTGAGTGAGTCGCTGCCATTAGGAACTAGTTTTTATATCACAGCCTGGAAATCACACAGGACCATTTCTGCAAGTGAAAAGTCGTCATTGGAGGAAAAAAATTGTAGAGTTTGTGCAACTGAAGAATTGTCCCAACTACATGTGCTGCTGACCTTTGACCTTTCCTTTAGGTGCACAGAGGAGTCTGTGGAAACATCCAGAACTGAGGCAGTGCTACAGATGCTTCAAATAAAGTGGTGTATTATCCATGTTTTCTATGGATCACATCCAGTATCCTGATCTAACGAGCCCCCTTTTTGTGGATTTTAGAGCCTCTGACTTTTGCTGCGTCTCATTTCAAGCACAAGAGCAAGAAGTGGATGAAGAAATGGGGCGAGTGGGGTCAGTGTGGTGCACGTCAGCTGTGCTCACACATGCTTTCACAAAGAACATGTGTGTTCATTGGCAGCATTAAGGTGCACTTTAGTCTTCATAATAATAAAGTATTCTGACTTTATTCTTCTGAATCCTCACAGTCATGTTGCAGCTCTGCTCTGCTTTAAGAACATGTTCTACCAGGATGTTACTTTCCTAAACGTGTTCTCCAAATGTTCCCAAAGACTTTGTTCTAAGTAGTTCTACATGATGAAACATCCACACTAAGTTTAAGAAGGACACACAAACACCATCTGTCCTTTCATCATGTGTACAAACGTGTTCAGATGTCAAATGTACCGTGAATGGATGCAAATGTGGATCGTTCCAATAAAATGAGACAGTTTTGTAAGTGGATCCCAGTTTGAAGTTCATTAAAACCTATAAGAACATGTTATTCAAACCAATTTTATCCAACAGGAAGAAGCATCAGGGGAACAGGAAACATTCAAACATGTTTACTGTAAGAACTGCACAAAGGAAGGAAACACAATCCTACACACGAGCACTTTAAAATGGACATTTAGCTTTTCAAACATCAGGAAGCTGCAATAACAACACTGTGCCCATTCTGATCAGACTGAAAGATTTATAGAGATTTATCCATGTGCTGCAAAAGGATTTGATATCAACATAGATGCAGATTAGCAGGAGCATTTTCTTCATATTGATTTAGAGTTCAGTACCAGGAATATGTAGAATTAACATCTGTGTGCATGACGAGTGATGAAAATTCAAAGTCAGGCTTTCAAAGGATGTCAGAATTAGTGTCTCTATCTGTGACTGTCCCAGAGGAACCTACCTGAGGGATTATTACAGATCTGTCTATATAGAAAGACTTGCATTGATTCACAGTGTACAATTCTTTCTACCGTATTTTCACGACCATAAGACGCACTGTGCTAAAAGGCGCAGTCTCAGTTATGTGTGCCCTTACTGTATTTAATACACACATAAGGCGCACTGGACCATAGGGCGCATACAAGTACCGTATGCGTATTTAAAAATAAAGCGGGAGCAAACCTGAATTCGGTACCTTACTCACATTTCTATTGCCGGTAATCGTCATCATCAACAACACACAAGCATACAAGTGTGCATATTTAAAAATAAAGCAGGAGCAAAACAAAGTTTGGTACTCACATTTTTATCATCAATCAAACCCATCGAAGTCCTCATCCTCTGTGTCTGAATTGAACAGCTGCGCTAAATCGCCATCAAACATGCCAGGTTCACTGTCTTCACTGTCAGAGTCACTTTCTGTGCTGTGCGGCTCCTCGGAAATGATGCCGGCTTTTGCGAAAGCTCGAACAACAGTGCCAGCAGCCATGTTAGCCCAAGCATCTACAATCCATTGGCAAATTGTGGCGTAACTCGCCCGGCGCTGCCTTCCACTCTTGGTGAAACTGTGGTCTCCATCGGTCATCCATCGCTGGATGTGTTTGTCGCCAATGTGTTTGCTGCAGTAGGAGCGGAAGATGGCCAGCTTTTCCTTATAATCCGCTGGAAGTTGCTGCGCTACCGTACTCCTGGTCCGGATGGAAAAATGGCACCGTTTCATAAAAAGTGAAAGTGAAACTGCTTTTAGCCGAATGGTGACCGTCGAAACGCTTCTCCCGCTCGTTCTTTGCTCGATAATCGCCTTATGTCCGTGGAAACTCAGCTGCGTATTCTTGACCTGTCGGAGCTTGTTTTCCAGCTTCCTCTACTTGCGAACCATCGATTCATTAACCTTAAATTCTCTCGCCGCTGCTCGATTTCCATGTTCCTCCGCGTAGCTGATGGCCTTCAGTTTAAACTGTGCTTCGTAAGCGTGTCTCTTTGCCATTTTCAGGGTTGTTAAAACAACGATGTCCTGCATAATGCACATACCTGTTCTTTTATACAGGTATGTGCGATTGTCCCGGTATATACGATCAGCGCCCACACTTCACCCTTTAACGTTCTCATGGTGTTCTCTACTACGTCCTCCTTACAACACATAGGGCGCACTGCGCTATAGGGCGCGCCGCACTTTTTGAAGAAAATCTAAGACTTTTAAGTGCGCCTTATGGTTGTGAAAATACGGTAATCTAATAACATCTTCCTCCAAATCCCGTTTCTGCTGTTTAATAACATATGTCTGAATACAGACAGTGGAAAAATGTCAGTTTTAGTTTTACTGGATCTCAGTGCAGCATTTGATACAGTTGACCACAACATATTACTCAAATGACTGGAGAACTGGACAGGTCTTTCAGGAACTGTACTAAACTGGTTCAAGACATACTTAGAAAACAGGAAATACTTTGTATCAATAGGTAACTTCACATCTGAGCAGACAAGTATCACATGTGGAGTTCCCCAAGGTTCCATCTTGGGACCCTTTCTGTTTAACATTTACATGCTCCCACTGGCACAGATTATAAAGAACAACAAAATAAACTGTCATAGCTATGCAGATGACACACAAATATATATCACAATGTCACCAGGAGACCAAGGCCCCGTACAATTTTCTCCAGCTAAACAAAAACAAAACTGAGGTAATAGTCTTTGGCGCCAAAGAAAAACGATTACAGGTCACCAGAGAACTTCAATCTATACATCTAAAAACCACAAACCAGGCGAGAAATGTGGGTGTAGTGATGGATGCAGACCTAAACTTAGAAAAACACATTAAGACAATAACAAAATCAGCTTACTATCACCTCAAGAATATTTCAAGGATAAAAGATCTGATGTCTCAACAGGACCTGGAAAAACTAGTCCATGCATTCATCTTTAGTAGGCTTGACTACTGTAACAGCATCTTTACAGGTCTACCTAAAAAATCAGTCAGACAACTACAGCTCATTCAGAACTCTGCTGCTCGAGTCCTCACTAAGACCAAAAAAGTGGACCACATCAGTCCAGCTCTGAGGTCTTTACACTGGCTGCCTGTCCGTCAGAGGATAGACTTTAAAGTTCTGATGCTGGTCTATAAAGCTCTGAATGGTTTAGGACCAAAATACATCAGTGACCTCCTGACCCAGTATGAACCTTCCAGATCCCTCAGGTCATCTGGATCCGGTCTTTTATCAGTTCCCAGAGTCAGAACCAGACACGGAGAAGCTGCATTCAGCTTTTATGCTCCTTATATCTGGAACAAACTCCCAGAAAGCCTCAGATCAGCTGAAACACTCAGTTTATTTAAATCCAGTTTGAAGACTCACCTGTTCTCAGCTGCATTTGAATAAAGCACCAAATCCACACTTTTAAGCTTAAATTTCAAAACTTACATTTAACTACTGATTTTATCTACTGTTCTGATCTGTTTTGATTTTATATACTGTTTTGTTTGTTTGTTAATTAGTTAGTTAGTTTGTTTGCTTGTTTTAATCAATTTTAAATCATGCTTTTTATTTGTTTTTGTTTCTAATGTCTCTGTAAAGCACTTTGAATCACCTTGTTGTTGAATTGTGCTATACAAATAAACTTGCCTTGCCTTGCCATCAGAAGGGCTCAAACCTCCTGCTGTTTCTACTGGACCATAAATTCTACTTTATGATGATCTTCAAAGATAAAAACGTGAGTTTATTTGTGAACTCTGTGAAATGTGTCTGATGTTTAGTTTGAACCAATCCTGTGTCAGCTGCAGCCACATCATTGCCACACATACAAATGGGTTCGTTCCTGTTTAGACCTGCTGGCTGTCAATGGGCTTCATTCCATTTCATTTCAGCCATTTCCGGTGGTCGGCTGTGATCTAAACTCAACATGGCTCCTGTGTTAGAAGAGCCTCTGATTTTAAACTTTGCACATTTAATAGTTTCTTTTCAACACTGTGGAGCTACCAGCCCAGTATATGTAGCCCACAGTAGATGGAGTTATCAAGCTGACTGACAAACATCAGGACTCATGTGATCCCTACATGTGGACCTTTCACAGATGGATCCAAGTGCAGATTCAACTCTGCATTACATTTGACTTCAGCTGTTACACACTTTCTAGCTGTGTCACTTCCTGCTTTTTGGATCAGATAGTTTAATCATGTCCACAAATGTTTGGCTGCATGCTTTTATCATCTATATTTCCAGTCTTCATACAGCCGATATTTCATGTGAACTCCAACCTGCCAGCTGCCATCATGTTTTCAGGGTTCATTCAGTGTTGAAATGTAGGACAAACAGCAGCACATGTTCTCTAAATGTTTGCAGTCATTTTAAATGAAGCTGATTCTACATGAGACGTTTTCCACATTTACTGTCTTTGAACAGAGAATAATAAAGCCATCAAACAAATACAGGCTGTGCAAACACAAACTTCTGTGGTGCATTTGATGACCTGCAGAGGAGAACAAGTCGGGCTTTTCAGCCCTAACACAACCTCTTTGTTCTCAATACTACAAAACCTTCAAAGGCTGATATGCAAGTTTGCATGAATCACCAACACAGTTGTATTTGTTTCTAGTATAATTATAAATAAGCTGATCAAATATCTGCTGACTGATTAGATCCAGTATCTATTACAGATGAACAGGATATCACAGCACATGTTGTTAATCCGTCATATCAAACTAAACCGTGTTGCTGGTGTAAATATCCTCCAATAAAGTCAGATGAGGGCTACTGTTGCCAGGTAACGATGAAGACCAGCTCTCTCCTCGGCTTCCTCCACTACACGCTTCCCCCACGCCAGTCTCCTCCGTCACTATAAAGGGGAGAGTCATGAGCTCCATCACCCTCACCTGTGCCGTCCAACGTCCCGCCACCAGCCTCCACTGCAGCAGGCCAGAGACCACACCCCTGCCACAATAAGTAAAAGTATATCCTTGCTGTACCCTTAATGCTAAATGTGCTAAATTAACCGCTGCCTTTGCCCCTTTGGGATTATTCTTATGTCACTGGGATGTTGACCTTTGACCTTCACATTAGAGAGATGGGCAGACATAATTAGTGTATGAATTTTAAAGTAACAGGTAATAAAGAGAGTGTAGCAAATGTAGTCAGGTTTATTACTCTGTATCACACATGAGTGCCCGAGGGAGGCGGGGCTGACTGGGGAGACACAGGAAACAGAGAGACAGGGCTGACTCGACATGAAACGATGAAACGTGGGACACGGGAACAGAAACTAAACACAGGCTGAAATGAACACTGAGGGAGGGAGAACTAAGATTACTGAGAGCCTGATAAATAAGAAGAACAAAAACCAAGAAAAACAAGAGTCAAAGAAAACCAAAAACACAAAGCATTGGGCCAGGACCCACTGCTGTGACATTTATATGTGATAAAAACATTAAAAACTGCTCAGGGCCCTATTTCAGGAAGCTGGTTTAGTGCAAACTCTGACTAAGTACACCCTGAGTTAATGAAAACTCTGGGTTTTCGGTTTCACAAAGCAAGTTTAGATTAATCCTGAGTGAGTCACTATGACGACACACTCCATGAAGCGACCTGCCCCCTAGCAGGTTTACTTCAACTAACCCTGACTGTCCCCGCCTCTTTGTCGGAAACCTGACTGTAGGAAGTGTCAGACATGGCGTGTCCCTTCCTTGAAGAGCCAGTAGATGTTGAAGCACGAATTCTCCGCAGAGCTCTCCGCCGGGAGAGAGTAATTAGAGTGCGTTTGGACATTTTACCATTCCCTGATGATTTTCTGTGTGAACGTTACCGTTTTCCAGCACAATCTATAATTTACGTGAATAACATCCTCAGGCCTAATATTGCTCATGTGACACATCGCGGACATTCTCTCAGTTCTGTACATATTATTTGTATTGCACTTCGGTTTGTTGCAAACGGGAGCTTTCTGTATAATATTGGTGACGCTGAGCACGTTTCCAAGGCTACTGTCTGTCGGGCAGTCAGGAATGTTACAGTTGCACTGAAACGTCTCCTGTACTGGTTTGTGGTGTTCCCCGGTCACAGACCCACAAGATTCATCAAAGAGGGATTCCACAAAATTGCAGGTATCAGGATGAACAAAACTTAATTCATGATGTGGTGATATTTGAACTACCACTTAAATTCTACATTTATTCCCACGGTTCCCAGGCGTGATTGGCTGTATAGATGGCACTCGCATTCCAATCATTGCTCCTTCAGTAAATGAAGGAGACTATGTGAACAGGAAGTCTTTCCACAGCATTAATGTACAGGTACATAGTTCCCTGTAGCATTTCAAACTAACAAATTATACCATTATAGTAATGGATGCTAATTTGTGTTCTCTGCACTGTGAAGATCATATGTGATGCTGCCAACATTATCACAAATGTGGAAGCCAAGTGGCCAGGCTCTGTGAGTGGTGGTGGTGGAGGACCCCCACCTGTTTTTCGGGCCTCCGCTTTTTTTCTGTTGGCTATAACGGGCCACATTTGAGCATACAGAGTAAGCAAATATGTACTTGTAATGTGCTCAGATAATTTCAATAAGTGCTTACAGAAAGAAAATTAATGTAGCCTCTAACTGCAATTGATTTACATAGGACAAACAGACCAAGCACTATGGCTCATAATACAATTACACCTTACCTGTTTGGACTATATTTTTATATTTCATTTTTACTTGCTGCCAGGAACGTTTGGGGCCTGTTGGGTTGCACCTGCGCTCAAATCACATCACAAAATCAAATGTATAGAATAAAAAAATAAAATAACATATAATAAAATAACGTGTTAAATGGGTGGAAATCCCTAGATCAATGTTTAAATTAACACTCACGCATTGACTCTGTCGGCTTTGTTTTGCCATGCATGCTCCCTTTCTTTTGCAGCTGAGGCTGTGTTACTTTTTTCCGCGGAATTTGCATGTTATCGGCATATGCTGCCATCAGAATTTCGGCGTCAAGCGCTGTAAAATACATTGACCGCGCCTTCTTTCTCTCCGTCTCCATGGTGACTCGCTTAATCTGTGCTCCACTAATCAGGGCTTTATGTATCCTCGTCCGCGCGCTTGACTTGGGGTTAAAGCAACTCCGCGTTGATTGAACTACTTGTTATCGGCCTTTCTGAAACCGAATATTCCAAGTTGGACAGTTCGGGGTTACTCAACCCTGAGTATCGTTTTTCACTCTGAGTTTTCTAAACCGGCTTCCTGAAATAGGGCCCAGATGTTCAAATCTTTCTACGTATACTTTAGGTTCAGCTCTCCAGCCTGGCATTTGGTTAAGCATGATTCAAACATTTGATTTTGTTTAACTGGTTTTAATTATAGTTACTTTTTGTGAACATTTGTTGCAGCATTTAAAAATACATCATTTATTTTCAAACTTTTATTTGATTTGATTCGTCTCTATTTTTTGAGGCAACTGAGGTCCTTCAACATCTGCCAGAAAATGCTGAGGATTTTCTATGAGTCTGTTGTGGCCAGTGCGATCCTCTATGCTGTTGCATGCTGGGGGAGCAGGCTGAGGGTCGCAGATGCCAACAGACTTAATAAACTGATCCGTAAGGCCAGCAATGTTGTGGGGATGGAGCTGGACTCCCTCAAGGTGGTGTCGGAGAGGCGGATGCTGTCCAAGATAAAGACAATGTTGGATAACACCTCCCACCCACTCCATGACATGTTGGTCAGTCACAGGAGCTCGTTCAGTGAGAGACTGAGATTACCGAAAAGCACCACTGAACGACACAGGAAATCATTCCTGCCTGTGGCCATCTCCCTGTACAACGCATCCACTTAACACACTGTTTGCTGCTACAGCTACACATGTTTCTTTGTATGTATGTATGTATGTATGTATGTATGTATGTATGTATGTATGTATATATATGTATATATTGTACTATTCTTAGTTAGCGTATTGTCTGTCTTGTCTTAATGTTGGTTTAAAATGGAGCACTGTAACAAAAAATAATTTCCCCCAGGGATCAATAAAGTATTCTGATTCTGATGATTCTGATTTAGAGCATCATATTTGACCAACGTAAGATCATGAGCTTTATTAACTGATCAAAGTCTCTTCTTTCATCTTCTGTATCATTCAGTTTGCATTGGTAATGCCCATTATTGTAATGCTTTTTTAAGACCAGCAAAACTTTATTTCACTTTGGGTTAGCTGGGATAAGTGATGGATGGAGGGAATTTTACTTCAGCCACAGAAATCCTAAACAGGAAGGAGGAGCAGAGTTACAGTGGATCACTATCCAGCAGGGAAACAGTTCACACATTAACATCAAATTCATAAAAGTAACGGATTATGTTCACAGATAAAAGCCACCAATAAGAGTAAACTGCAGCACATAGGTTATAGCAAGGTAAGACTGTACCACCATGATAAAAGACACCAATAATGGAAAGATAGCAGAGAATTTAATACAATAGGTCACTGCAAGCAAGCCAGCATTTAACTGGTAGAAAAGGCAAGTTTAAACAGATATGTTTTGAGCCGTGATTTAAAAGAATGAATAGAATCAGACGCCCGGATGCCAATCGGGAGATTGTTCCACAGCTCCGGTGCAACTAGAGCAAACGATCAATCACCTCTAGATTTCAGTCGAGATCTGGGCTGAACCAACAGTAACTGTGAGGATGACCTTAAAGCCCTAGCAGGAGCATATGGGTTTAAAAGTTCCTTAAGATAGCTTGGTGCAGTGTTATTGGTAATTTTAAAAGTAAACAACAAAATTTTAAATTGAATACGATATTTGACAGGCAACCAGTGCAGATCAGCTAGGACAGGAGTAATGTGGGCAAACTTCTTGGTTTTAGTTAGAATGCGTGCTGCAGCATTCTGAACTGTCTGTAATCTATGTAAAAGGGTAGAGTGGAGACCACAATAAAGTGAATTACAGTAATCTAGCCTTGACGTTACAAAGGCGTGGATGAGCTTTTCTAGGTCTTTATACGGGATATACTGCCTGGCCTTAGAAATAAGGCGAAGCTGGTAAAAACTGGATCTGACAACAGCAGACACTTGTTTATCAAGTTTAAATGAGCTGTCAAATAAGACACCCAGATTCCTAACAGTGTCAGAGAAAGAACTAGTGAGAAAACCAAAGGCATCCCGAAGTTTGGCACGAAGGGCATTACTACCAAAAATCATAATTTCAGTTTTCTTATCATTAAGGATAAGAGTGTTTGCCAAAAGCCATTTCTTGACCTCACACATGCATTCTCGAAAGCTATTCAAAGACAGAGCAAGATCATCGTTTAACTCAAAATAGATCTTGATATCATCCGCATAATAGTGAAAAGCAATGTGGTATTTCTCAAAGATAGCACTTAAGGGAAGCATGTACAATGAGAAAAGGGTAGGGCCTAACACAGATCCCTGGGGGACACCGCAGCAAACAGGTACAGCCGAAGAAGAGGATGTGGCCAAATGTACCGAAGAGAGCCGATTGGAGAGGTAAGATTTAAACCAATCCAAGGCAGCGCCCTTAATGCCTACAGTGTGCTCTAGTCTCGCCAATAGGATGTTATGGTCAACCATGTCAAATGCCGATGAAAGATCCAATAGCACTAGGACAGAGGGGTGTCCATTGTCAGCCATTAGTAAAAGATCATTGAAAACACGAAGCAGCGCTGATTCAGTGCTGTGATGTTGTTTGAAGGCCGATTGAAATTTATCATTTATATTATTCTCATCCAGGTAGATCTGCAGTTGAAGCAGAACCACCTTCTCAAGAATTTTAGCCAGGAAGGGAAGCTTAGAAATCGGCCTATAGTTGGCAAAATCACTATGATCAAGGTTCCTTTTTTTTTTAGAACAGGTTGAATTATAGCTTATTGTTTGTTTGAATTATTGTTTGAGAGCTGAAGGTACATAGCCAGAAAACAAGGAAAGGTTCAATATGGACAATAAACAAGGTCCAATTGCATTAAAACAATCCTTGACTATACGGGATGGAAGAACATCATGTACAAAATTAGTATTGTTCAGTTTATCAATTAGACGCTTCAGAGTAGAGAGTGAAACGGGTTCAAATTGATAAAGAGTAGCAGAACAATCAGGAATAGACATACTATCAGTCACCAAAGGAAGAGTAGATTTAAGAGATAAAACTTTATCTAAAAAATAGTTTGAAAATTTTTCACAAAGACCCATGGAGCACGGCAGTGGCATAGAAGGGCAGGGGTTCACCACAGAGTTAAAATTTTTAAATAGAATTCGAGGATTATCACCATTAGTGGTAATAATTTTAGAGAGAAAAGCTGCTTTAGCCATTCTGGCAGCAGTTTGGAACTTCGAGCGGCTAATACGTAAAATGTCATATGATGACTGGAGTCTATCATTCCTCCACTTCCTCTCATCCCGCCGACATATACGTCGTAAAGCACGAACAGAATCATTTAACCAACATTGTGAGTAAGTTCTGGGGCGTTTCATTTTGATAGGTGCAACAATGTTAAGAATCAAGGAACAGGTAGTTAAAATCTGTATTAAGATCTGTATTATATAGAAGTTCATCCCAGCAACCAGTTCAGTTCAACACAAGTTTAAATGATTCTATCTGAACTCTGTGGAGCCTGATCTCAAGCTTTTTGAGTCTGACCAGAGGATCTTTCTGTGTCTTCAGATTCACTGTGATCCAGTGATGGGAGTGATTTCAGCCCTGAGTGATCGCGCTGATGTTTGCACAGAGCAGACAATGAGGTGAATGTTTGGGCACATTGGTAACAGTGAAACAGTTTATTAGTAACGTGGGATCGTTTGTGTGCAGAGTATGAACTGAGATTCCTGAAGCTCTTGTCACACTGGTCACAGCTGTAGTTTCCTTCCATGTGTGCACGTTCATGCCTGTTACGATGACCTGACTGTGAGAAGCTTCTCTCACAGTGTCTGCACTTGTGTGGTTTCTCTCCTGTGTGGACTCGTTTGTGTGATTTAAGCTGACCTTCAGTGGTGAAGGATGACCCACACTGATCACAGAGGTGCTTTTTAACCCCACTGTGAATCAGTTCATGTTGTTTTAAGTGATTTGTTGTGGTGAAGCTTCTCCCACATTCTTTGCAGTATTTCAGTTTGTCTCCAGTGTGTCTATGTTGATGTACTTTTAGGGTCTTTTGCCGACTGAAAGTTTTTCCACAGAGGTCACAATGAAAGTCTTTCCCACCACCACAGTGATGACAGGGTTGAGAACTGGATCCATCTGTGTCGCTCTGCTTCTAAACAAAGACACAAAGACAGTGTAAGTCAGTCCTTCAACATTTGTATCCTGAACGTCGCCTGAAATAAAGAGCATCTCTGCAGACGTCCAACTACATTTGACTGTTTCAGTTAACACACTCAGTTTACTGGGCTGCAATAACTACAATACTACCACCATAATACTACAGTAATATTAAAATCATAACTGAAAGGAAAATCTGAATAATCACTCAGAGCTGCTTTTCCATGCAGTAGAATTGCTAACATGCTAACACAGTTTAATGAGCAGAGTTGTTCCAAACAGTCAGGCTAAAATGACAAGATAACAATATAAATACATACCTCACAGTAGCTGCACTTGTAGAGTCTCTTTCTGGTGTGGATCTGTTGGTGTCGTCTCAGGTCATGTGGAGATTTAAAAGTCTTCTCACACAGGGCACATTGATAAGGTCTCTCCTCAGTGTGGGTAAACATGTGTTGTTGTAAGTGTGCGTCTGTTGTAAAGTATTTGCCACACTGTTCACAGCAGTACACATCATGTCTGGTGTGAATGCGTAGGTGTTCATTTCGGCTCCCTTTCTGGCTGAAATTTTTTCCACAGATGTCACAGCTGTATGCCTTAATTCCAGAGTGGGTAACTAGATGCCTCTGTAAGCTGCTACTGTGAGTAAAAGCTCTGCCACACTGATCACAGCTGTACGCTTTAACTCCACTGTGGATGACTTGGTGTTTTTTTAGGGAACCCTTCAAGGAAAAAGACTTTCCACACAAGTCACAGCTGAACGGTCTCTCTCCAGTGTGGATGACCAGATGCTGTTTTAGTGAAGTCTTGTCAGTAAACTCCATCCCACACTGATCACAGCTGTATGCCTTAATTCCAGAGTGGGTAACTAGATGCTTCTGTAAGTGGCTACTGCGAGTAAAAGCTCTGCCACACTGATCACAGCTGTACGCTTTAACTCCACTGTGGATGAGTTGGTGTTGTTTTAGATTAGCCCTCACAGTAAAACCCTTCCCACACAAGTCACAGCTGAACGGTCTCTCTCCAGTGTGGATGACCTGATGCCGTTTTAGTGAAGCCCTCACAGTAAAACCCTTCCCACACTCGTCACAGGTGTGTTTTTTCTCTCCCTTTCTTCTGTGAGGTTTGTCGGCCTCCTGAGAGCGCTGACTTCTGGCTCCATGTTGGTCCTGCAGTGACAGAGATACAAACAGAGGCAGTGAGTGAAATGCAGTCGTGGAACAAACTCAACCTTCAAACTCCATTAACACTAGTTTTAAACCTGAAGGTGGAGCGTGGCACCAAACACCTTAAAGGTCTCTTATCCCCACCTGCTGGTAGTTCTAACACATTACATCCAACCTGCTGTTAAAGATAATTCATGACTCTTCAAACACTAAAATCATGCCCATCCCTCCTGATTGTACACACACACACACACACACACACACACACACATTATTTTATAATTTAGATTATTTTGTTGTTTCCTATTACATATTTCTATAATTTGTATAGATTTATACATAATTATTCAGTGATAATAAATCCTATGTTTGTTTATTCTAAAGGAACCCTGTTAGCTTCCACAACAGATGTTGCTCGTCTTCCGTCAAATACTCACATAAAATATTACACAATAAAGTGGATTCAAGATATCCACATAATTTCACTCTTACATCCACAGTGAGGTTTCACAATTGTTCAAATATAAGCAATCAATAATAATAATAATAATATCAATAACATTGAGGCACATTACACAAATTTCAAAAACAAATCATGTCTTACAATATCCATCCATCCATCCATCTGCATCCGCTTTATCCGAGGTCGGGTCGCGGGGGTAGCAGACTAAGCAAAGAGGCCCAGACCTCCCTCTCCCCAGCCACCTCCTCCAGCTTGTCCGGGGGAATACCAAGGCGTTCCCAGGCCAGCCGAGAGATATAATCTCTCCAGCGTGTCCTGGGTCTGCCCCGGGGCCTCCTCCCGGTGGGACATGCCTGGAACACCTCGCCCAGGAGGCGCCCAGGGGGCATCCTTATCAGATGCCCGAACCACCTCAGCTGGCTCCTTTCGATGTGGAGCAGCAGCTGCTCTACTCTGAGCCCCTCCCGGATGGCCGAACTTCTCACCCTATCTCTAAGGGAGAGGCCAGCCACCCTTCGGAGGAAGCTCATTTCCGCCGCTTGTATCCGCGATCTCGTTCTTTCGGTCACTACCCACAGCTCGTGGCCATAGATGAGGGTAGGGACGTAGATCGACCGGTAAATTGAGAGGGTAAGTGACGGACGGAAGTGAGGTAAGTGACGGAAGTGATGTTGTAGGTGACGTCAGACGCCGGAGATTTTGGCGGAGAAAAAGCAAATGGTAGCATAGAGTTTAACAAAGGTTTTCCAAGCTTCAGTATTACCAAATATACTAATCAATTGTCATATAACTAACAACATCTGTTTTATCATCTCTAACACCCTGGAGGACAACGGGGAGAGTTTAGACGCTCTCCAAGATTACATCGACCGCTGTTTTCAAGATTTAGTAATGCATAAGGCCCAGAGTGCATCTTCCCCGGCCAAAATCGAGACGCCGTCATCGAAGAGAAGTCGCCAGGCAGACTCCCCCGGTACAACATCGCCTGCCGGCAAAGACATCGCAGAAATCCTGGAGTCAATCGACAAGCGATTGTCCAGTTTCGATGCGAGGCTGTCCCTGGTGGAGATTTTACACCGGGAATTTAAATCTCTGAGAGAATCCCTGGAATTCAGCCAGCGGCAGGTGGAAACGCTTGCCGCTGAAAATGCCACGCTACGGGAGTCGGTTAAATCTCTCACCGATAACGTGACCCAGCTAAACATTGAAAATAAAAAAATAAAAGAGTCCGTTATCGATCTACAAGCCCGTAGCATGAGAGATAATCTTGTGTTTTCTGGTATTCCAGAAACTGCCGGAGAGGACGCAGAGGCAACGGTGAAAAACTTCATTAAAATCCACCTGAAGCTGCCGGAGGACACCGTAAAGAACATCGACTTCGATAGAGTACATCGCTTGGGGGGCGCGCGATCGCGGACCGGGAGACCACGGCCTATTGTGGCCAAATTCAGCCAATTCAAACAAAAGGAACAGGTGAAGAGTCGCGGCAGAGAGCTGAAAGGAACGGACTTCAGCGTGAACGACCAGTTCCCCAAAGAGATCCTGGAACGACGCAAGGTCCTGTTCCCAGTTCGACGTAGCTTTATCCAGAAAGGCTCCCGTGCTGTCATCGCCGTGGACCGGCTCTACGTGGACGGACAGCTGTACCGCGACCCCGGCACCACACCGTGGTTATACTGACTGCACTCCAGATAAGAACCCGCTACACTCTTTTCTTATTCATTCACACTTTCTCCTTTAAAATGTGTTTAACCTAGTAATATCAGTAGGATGTCATAGCAGATATAACACCGTCACCCTCCGTCATTGCTTTAATTGGAATGTTTCCGTTTCGTTTCCTTTTTTTTGTTGTCGCTCACAGTTCATGTGGTTTCTTTCTTTCTCTTGTCTTTCACTGCTGTGGTCACCTACTCCCCCACTCACCTACAAACAACACCCTCTATTTCTCCATATTTTCACAACACGATCACGCAAACACATCAGCTCAACGGCAGCACATTCACAACAGCCTCACAGCACGCACAGACTTGCAGGACACATAAGCAAGCCACGCTTGTTCATATTAGTGAATAATCACACACATAGTCAGACTTATGGAGTCTCTCACCACACTTCTTTTTCTCTTTCTATTTATAAACAAGGGATGTTTCCATATTCTCTCCACCTGTCTAAACGAAACACCCAGCATACATCATTAAACATACACGCACAATTAAGGGCATGCTGAGGTTTGTCACATGGAATGTAAATGGAGCTGGCTCCAGAGGAAAGAGGTTAAAAATATTTAACCAGCTTAAAAAACTACAGGCAGATGTTGTTTTATTACAAGAAACTCACAAACCTGTCACAGGTTTAAATGAACTTAAAACACCTGAGTTTCCTAACGTGTTTGCAGCCGGTTATAATTCTAGACAACGGGGAGTAGCAATTTTAATACATAAAAATGTTAATTTTACAGTACTCGATACAGTTATAGATCCAGAGGGTAGATTTCTAATTATTAAACTATCAATATTGAACAAAAAACTATGTATTGTTAGTATATATGGTCCAAATGTTGATGAACCCTCATTCTTCCACGGTTTTTTTAGTGCACTCTCTGAACACCTTGATTGCACACTCATTCTTGGCGGTGACCTCAACCTTGGACTAAATGAAGAAATGGATAGGCTCAACACAACAGGAACTCAGCGTAATTGGCAGTCCACAAATATAATCAAACAGTATATGAACGACTTTGGTCTTTGCGATGCATGGCGCTCTCTTCACCCCACCAGTAAGGAATATACTTTTTTCTCGCATGTTCATCACTCTCACTCTCGTCTGGATTATTTTTTGGTCAGCAGCTCACTGCTGTGTGACATTTCAGACACTGAGATTCATCCTATAGCTGTCAGCGATCATGCTCCTGTATCTTTAACACTAATGCACAAGAATAATACTACGCCAAGTAAAAACTGGAGATTTAATATATCACTACTTAAAGATGAAGACTTTATTAAATACTTTAAAAAGGAATGGACTTCATATTTAGACTTTAATGACACTCCCGGAATATCTGCTTCTGTTCTATGGGAAGCAGGGAAAGCTGTGATGAGAGGTAAAATAATTTCTTTCTCATCACACAAAAAGAAAGAAGAAAACAAAAATATTCAGGAATTAGAAAAGAACATCAAATCACTAGAAGAAGCCTACGCGTCCCACCAAGATCAGGAAACATTGAACAAAATATGCAAAACAAAACTAGAATTAAATGAAACTATTAATAAAAAAACACAATTCCTTATACAAAGACTTCGCTTGCAGAATTTTGAACACAGTAACAAATCAGGTCGATTTCTAGCTAACCAGCTAAAAATAAATAAAGAAAAAACAACTATATGTGCTGCTAAAGATTTATCGGGGAACACAATATATGATCCTGGAAGAATAAACAACATTTTTAGGGATTTCTATGAAACTTTATACTCACCACAAATAAACCCATCTAAAAATGAAATTGATCTGTTTCTTGACAACGTAACTCTTCCAAAATTACTAGACAATCAAGCAATGGAACTGGATTCGCCACTGACGCCAAGTGAACTCCAGGAAGCCCTGATAAGTATGCCCAATAATAAGGCTCCAGGTCCAGACGGCTTCCCTGCAGAATTCTACAAAGAATTCTGGACAATTTTGGCACCAGTATTCCACAGCATGTTGCAGGAAATCGAGGAAAAGGGCAGACTACCACCAAATATGAATTCTGCCAACATTAGTCTCCTGCTAAAACCAGGCAAAGACCCTTTATTTCCCTCAAGCTATCGTCCAATTTCTCTTTTAAATGTAGACCTTAAAATAATCTGCAAAGCTCTCTCAAAGAGATTAGAGAAAATGACCCCCCTCTTAATTCATCCTGACCAAACTGGTTTCATAAAAGGTCGGCACTCCTCAACAAACACTCGTAGATTACTTAATTTAATAGACTACTCATACGATAAAAACATCGAAACCATAATATTATCTCTAGATGCAGAAAAAGCATTTGACAGAGTTAATTGGAAATTTTTATTCGCAACTTTACACAAATTTGGTTTTGGAAACTCTTTCATAAACTGGATAAGAATATTATACAATTCCCCAACGGCTCGTATCAGAACAAATGACCAGACATCCTCCAGCTTCTGTCTCCTGAGGGGCACCAGACAGGGATGCCCACTCTCCCCCTCACTTTTTGCAATTTTTATCGAACCTCTAGCAGCAGCATTTAGACAGGCTACAACAATCAAGGGCATAAAATGTAAGAACATAGAACGTAAAATCAGTCTCTATGCGGATGATGTGTTGCTTTTTCTGCAAAACACACAAACCAACCTCTCTGAGGTAATTACTTTAATAAACTGGTTTTCAAGAGTTTCAGATTATTCAATTAACTGGCCAAAATCTACAGTTCTCCCCATTAACTGCTCCTTCCATAATTCTTCCTCTGCCCCACTGCAATCCGGAAATATTAAATATTTAGGTATTAATATCTCTCCTAAGCTTTCAGACTTAACTAAACTAAACCACATCCCACTTCTAAAGAAAGTAGAAGGCGATCTGACTAGATGGAAATCTTTACCCATATCACTCATGGGAAGGGTCGCCACTATAAAAATGATGATCTTGCCAAAAATAAATTACTTATTTTTGATGATCCCTAACAAACCATCACAAGATTGGTTCAGATCTCTGGATTCATATATTTCCAAATTCCTTTGGAAAGATAAACCCCCGCGTATTAGCTTAAAAACGCTACAAAGAACCAAGGATAGAGGAGGATTAGATCTGCCTAATTTTCACCAATACTTCTTAGCCAACAGGCTTCAGTTCATCTCAGAATGGTTAAAACATACCTTCTTAGTTGAGCCCTGGCTAGATGTTGAACAGGCACTATGCAAGGATCTAGAGATTTCAGACCTACCATTTATTAGCTCAAACATCAAAAGACATGAATGCTTTAAAAGTATCAACATCAGCTTTTCTCTAACAGCATGGTGGGAGTTTCTAAAAATAACGGAGTCTTCATTAATCCCATGCAAACGTACACCTATCTGGAATAACCCTGACATATTACAAAACAATAATATGATTAATTTCCCAGAATGGAGTTGTAAAGGAATTAAATACTTAGAACATATATTAGAGGGAACAGAATTTATTCCATTTGACAGACTAGTTGAACAATATGGGATCAACAAGACAAGGTTTTTAGAATATCAACAAATTAAATCCATAGTAAAAAAGAAATTTAACCTCAGTCAAGTTGAATTACAAACACCACTAAGTGCGGCACATTTTCTTACTCTTAAATCCCCCAAATTATTATCTAAAATATACAGAACACTTTCTAAATTAGATGAATCAATATCCCTTCCTACTGCAAAGTGGGAAGCAGATTTATCAGTCAACCTAGACCAAAACTTCTGGTCTCAGATTTGCTTAAAAACTTTTAAATTAATTAAAAATCCCAGTCTGCAATTAATACAATACAAAATACTTCATAGAGTGCACTATACAGGTCATCGGATGTTCAAGATGGGCTTTACATCTTCCAACAACTGCTCACACTGTCAAGGCAATACACCAGACAATTACATCCACGCTCTTTGGTTCTGTCCACCAGTGCAAAAGTTTTGGCGCGAGATGTGTGAAGACTTATCAAAATGTCTGAAATGTAACATTCCAACCTCCCCCTTAGTGTGTTTGTTGGGCAGCTTAGATAATGTCACTTCAGAAAAGAATATAGCCCATATGATCTTCACTGCCCTATGCATAGCCAAGAAAACAGTCCTCATGAACTGGAAAAATAAAAATAATCTTAATTCTAACCAATATAGAAATTATCTATTAGATTACATTAGTCTTGACACAGCCTCTGCCACCACATTAGATCAATTGCTCTGGGCCCCTTTTATCAGCTCCATCACCTAGTGGGGGTGGGGGGTCATAGTTTGGTCCCGCCTTCACTGTTGTGATTGGTGAGGGGGTAGGGACAGGCTTAGGGCGTCGGGGGGTTCCCCGGAGGCATCTTCCTTGGGGGGCTCAACCCGGGGTAGCGGTCACGTCCGGTTGAGGGCTCTGTTGGCTCTCAGGTGACTGTTTCCTCGCGGCTGCGTGCAGCGGGGCTAGGGGAGGGTCTGTGCTGACGGACGTGGGTTACTGACCTGGCAACCTGGCTGCCCCTGGGTGGGTCCGGGATGGGCGTGAGGTTCTGGGGGCGCTCCGTCTCTGGGCTGGGGCCCGGGCCGGGCCTCGGGGGCTCGGGTCCTGGTTGGTGTGTTGCCGGGGTTGTGGGCGGGTGGGTGCATGGGGGCCCGGCCCTGGAGCAGGGTGCCGCCGGTGCATCGAGCCGCCTGGGGGGCTCTTCAACTGGTGGGGGGGATGGTCACATCTTGCAGGAGCTTTCTTCTCTCAGGAACTCTCTGCAGGAGGGGGAGATACAGGAGAGGTGGAGGAAGATCTCAGCCTGGGCGTTTACCGTCTTATGTAGTCTGGAAGATGTGTGGTTGGTGGGGTGGGTGCAGTTTTCTCTGTGGTGGGGTTGGGTGGGCTGTCCAGGGCTCTGTGGAGCCGGGGGGCGCTACTGCACTGGGCCCCGGTCTGATGGGCCTGGGCCCCCCTTCCCTGGCGGGTCGCGGAGGGTGGGAGTGCCTACTGGGGTCAGCGGGGGAGCTGGCCCCAGGGAGGGGTTACCTGCCCCCCCCTTCCTTCCCTCCCCATCTCCAGCTGCCTCCCTCTTCCCGCTCCTCCACAACCACCCACACATGCAGGGCCTTGGAGTGGGGGTATGTCACCAGGGTGCAGAGGAGGCTACCCCCCTCCCCTGTCCCCTTCTGGCTGCCTCTGCCTCAATTTTATCCCACAACTTAGACATTCACATTATTCACACTCTCATTACACATACATATAGGATCTTGGGGGTGGGCACAATCACGGAGTCCAAATCACCATCAGGGTGTATACCTCACCCCTGACGTCGTTGCCCACCTCTCAATTTTAAATACACTTAGTCATTGAGGGTTAGCAGGAGGGACTATGCGCTTACCTGCTGCTCCTTGGCAGGTAGCTCCATGCCCTCCTGGGTTTTAATTGCACCTTAGAACACATATGCATCAACACTACAATGAGCGGGTGGAGGGAGGTTTGGAGTCTTCTCCCACCCCCATTCTCTGCGGCCTGCTGGAGCGGGAGGGCTAGTAGGAGGAGTTGGCCGTCCGACTGCGGTCTGGGGTGTGGGGCCTCCCTGCTGCTGCGGAGTCGGGGTGGTCTGCCTCTCCCCACCGCAGGGAAAAGGGTAACACCACCTGGGTCTGGGTGCAATTCCCCCCTCCAGGGGCAAGGGTACCTAGACCCGGTTTGTAGAGTACGCTTGGGGAGTGTGATTGTGTGTACAGCGTCTCTTTATGTCTGTCTCCACGTTGGTTGAGTGTGGAGTGAGTGCATATGAGAGCATGAGGGTGGGAATGGATGTTTGTGTCTGTGTGTGCCTGTATGTCTGTGTCTATATGTCAGGTTGGGTATCAGACGCCACCTCTCTGGGGACACCTCAGGCCTTCCAAGGTTTGGAGGCCTATCTCCACCCACCACCACTTCCCCTGCCGGTGGCGGACTCCCTCAGGTGTCGGTGTGTTGGTGGTTCTTTGTGTCTGGGGGTGGGCGTCCGGGTACACACCGGCTCACTCCTTGGCGGCCGCTTGTCGGGGCCTGGGGCCTGGGGCTCGCTCGGGCCCCTTTGGAGGTGGGGTGCCCCCAGCCTCTCGGCCTAGGGCTCGGTCACTCAGGCGCAGCTGGGGGCCGGCGGAGCTCACGGGCGCGTCACTGCAACTCCCCCTGACTTCTGCTCCGCGGCTGCTGGGCGAGCCCTCATCTGGGACTCTCCTCAGCTCTTACTGGGACAGTGGCACGGCTGCTCCTCTGTTGGTCTTCCATGGTCTCTTGTGTTCTGGGGGCCTCTGGATGTCTGGAGTTTTGATCTCCTCCATACCCGCTTCACACCCTGGAGGACGGGGCTGTGGCCCCCCCACACTCCCTAGCAGATCATTACATGGAGAAACCTTTGGAATGCAAGCATGCTGATCCACACAGGTATGCACACATGGGTATTCACAGACGCGGACTAAAGCTTTCTTGGCTGCTGCCTCAAAGCACACTGTGCGCTGTCTATCTTGCGTGCTGCACAATATCGTTTATTACTTAGTAAATACTGATATCTATGACTAGCTAGTTTATTGTGATGGTGCTTTGTTTTCTCTATTATTATGTTGCTCTTTGTTGTTTGCTGTCTCCTCTGTTTGTTTTTGTTTGTTTTTTTTTTGTTTTTTTTCTCCATACAGGTGACCCAGGAGTTTTTTTTTTATTTTTTCTCTCTCTTCCCCCCCCTTCTCACCGTCTCTTCTCCCCTTTGGTTTTCTTTCTTTCTCTCCCCCTCTCTCTCTCATTCATTCCCCCTGTCCTATTTATTTAAAAAAAAAAAAAAAAAAATGACAAAGGATGAACTGAAGCTCTGCCATCACGTAATGTCGCATACTGCTGTTTCTGATGTCATTTAGGAAAAAAAAAAAAAAAAAAAAAAATTGAGAGCTTCGCTTTTACACTCAGCTCCCTCTTCACCACGACTGACCGGTGCAGCGTCCGCATTACTGCAGCTGCAGCCCCAGTCTGTCTGTCGATCTCCGGCTCCCTTCTCCCATCACTAGCGAACAAGACCCCGAGATACTTGAACTCCTCCACTTGGGGCAGGAACTCATCCCCGACCCGGAGTGGGCACTCCACCCTTTTCCGGCTGAGAACCATGGCCTTAGATTTGGAGGTGTTGATCCTCATTCCCGCTGCTTCACACTCGGCTGCAAACCGTTCCAGTGTGAGCTGGAGGCCCTCACCCGATGAAGCCAACAGAACCACATCATCCGCAAAAATCAGAGATGAGATTCTGAGGCCACCAAAGCGAAAGCCCTCTGCCACTTGGCTGCGCCTAGAAATCCTGTCCATAAAAATTATGAACAGAACCGGAGACAAAGGGCAGCCCTGGCGGAGCCCATCACCCACCGGGAACGAGTCCGACTTATTGCCGGCAATGCGAACCAAGCTCTTGCAACGGTTGTATAGGGATCGAATGGCCCGTAGCAATGGGCCAGACACCCCATACTCCCGCAACACCTCCCACAGGACACCCCGAAGGACACGGTCGAATGCCTTCTCCAAGTCACAAAACACATGTAGACTGGTTGGGCAAACTCCCATGCACCCTCAAGTATCCTCGAGAGGATAAAGAGCTGGTCCAGTGTTCCGCGACCAGGACGAAAACCGCATTGTCCCTCCTGTATCCGAGGTTCGACTAACGGACGAACTCTCCTCTCCAGCACCCTGGCATAGACTTTCCCAGGGAGGCTGAGGAGTGTGATCCCCCTGTAGTTGGAACACACCCTCCGGTCCCCCTTCTTAAAGATGGGGACCACCACCCCGGTCTGCCAGTCCACAGGTACTGCCCCTGATCTCCACACAACATTGCAGAGGCGTGTCAACCAGGACAGCCCTACAATGTCCAGAGCCTTCAGGAAATCGGGGCGGACCTCATCAACACCAGGGGCTCTGCCACCAAGGAGTTGTTTAACTGCCTCAGTGACCTCGCCCCCGGAAATTATAATAATAATAATAATAATATCAATAACATTGAGGCACATTACACAAATTTCAAAAACAAATCGTGTCTTACAATATTTACAACAACTAAAAGCTCTGTAAATCGGCTTTTAAGTGTTCATTGAAGTTTTGAATAATTCTCTAATTTTTTAAGGCAACTTATTCCACTTAAAAGTTGCTCTAAATGTAACAGTTTTACAAAACGTTACTTTTAACTCGAGCATTTACTAAATTGCAGCTTGTTGAAAACTGTGTAATATGATGATGTATTTCATCTGGATACTGCAGCTGAGCAGAATAAATGTGGTGTGTTTAACAGAATTGCTTTCTTTAGAACTACAAGTAAGCCATAGAATATTTTAGCCTGTACAGGAAGCCAAGAAAGGTTATTATGCATTTGATCAATATTAGTATAGTATGAACATCTTCACACTAATCTGGACGCCTTATTCTGGACTAACTGAAGTCTGTTAAGATCTGTCTTATTAGCTGCTGACCAAATGATTGAACAATACTCCAGATGAGACATTACTAGTGCATTAATGACATCTTTCATAATGAAGAAGTGATACACAAAGAGCATTTCATAGCCATAGCTATGCCTTGTCGGCAGAGTTATGTGACATTAGTGATGTTTGTACTTTCAGCGTTAACTTGGTTTTAAAGCCTTTAAAATATACGCCGTTCAATAGTCGACCTTAATCTGACAGAGAATGTGATGATTTTGTGGATAATTAAAGTCAGTCATATATCCACAAACACAACAAGCTGAAAGTCAGTGATGCTGCTTGGTTTGCAGTCCTGAACATCACGGCACAAGCAGGATCCACTGCACTGTTAATGTTAGCTGTGTTATATTGCTGCCTCTGTTCGGTGGTGTCGAGCCAAACGCACTTTAACGTGTGTTTGAACGAGCTGACGGTTCACTCGTTAAGCTGAAAGAAAGATGCTTTAATCACAGCAGTCACACATGTGTCCACTGCACCATCTGGAACTCTTCTTGTTTACACTCGTAATAACACAAACACTAAATCCTGCTTCTCTGGTGCTGTTGTGTAGCAGTGTGTACACCTGAGACTGTCACCTGTGTCTGTCCTGCACTCTCTGTCTGTTTCTTTCTCTCTGATTGTGGAATAAAAGTATGAACATGTGTTTATAAGTTACACTTGTGTTTGAATCCTGCAGCTTATCACACATTTGATTTCCATGTGTGACGACTGCAAGTGTCCAGAGTGAGGACAGACTGAGGGACCCACTGCTGCACATCATCTGTGAGGCTTTGCAGCCCTGATGATCCACCAGGACAAACTCAGCAGTGTGTGAGGAAGAGGAGGAGGAAGAGCCAGCAGCACAGAAATGAAGCCCAACAATCATGTTTCAGTCCTGTGGTCTCAGCCTCAGATACTCATCAAATCACACAGAGCTCATGTAGAAACAAATGAACTAAATATGTTCTCCTTCATTTCTGTCAAACAAAGCTGTATGAAACGTTTCCAGCTGTTAGTATCATGGTTGCTAGGCAACCTGGGCAGCGCGACGGAGGCTAGACGTCCCATTTCACGAGCCTACGAGCCTCGCACTTCGGCCTTAGCGGTCTTTGAGTACGCGGCCCTTGAGGACTTTAAAGCTGCAGAACCTGAATCGGGATACAGCCATGATGATCTCCAGCCTCGTGCTCGCCAACATTCTCACCTGAGTTAAGAAGACGATCACTGAAATGGTCTCAGCAGGTCCTTTGATGACAGCAATGAAATGCAGTGGTAAGGCTTTTTGGGGATTAAGTTCGTTTTCATGGCAAAGAAGGACGATGCAGTTCATCTGATCACTCCTCATAACATTCTGGAGTGCAGGCAAAATGCTATTATAAAAACTTAAGCAGCAACTTCTCCAGGTTCCAATATTTATGCAATTCTCAAACCTTTTGGCCACGACTGTATAACCTCTTCTGAAGTTTAGTGGATATTATACATGGTTATGCTCAGGATGTGTCGGCCAGTTTCCACTGGAAACGCCTTTTGGTTAAACTGTCAGCGAGGAATTTGCATTTGCACTGTTAGATTTTTATATAACTTTAATGCACATAAACAACAGCTGCTTGTTTCAGTGAAAATACATTGATGGGTTTTTAATAAAGTTGTGCAGCTGTAAAGTATTTTGTCTGGTGTCAATTCTATCGTCAGCTACATCGTTATGGCAAATGTTCAAATGTATATGGTGATAAATATCTTTGGTCATATGGTCCTGCTCTGTCTGTCACCTTCTGTGTTGAGCTCATTGTTTCCTCTGTAGTGGCTGAGCTGAGTCCAAGTAGATGAAAATGTTCCTCTGCTGCTCCGTCAGACTCTCCTCCTCCTGCTGATCAGCTGGGACACAAAACAGATCTTTGTTAGGCTCCACACTGCACTGAAGAGTCAAAGTGGCTCATATGTTCATCTGACAAGTAAAAGAACACATTTTTGTTTCCCGAGGTGGGCAACTTGTTGGAAACAAACACAAAAGCTTTGAGCACTGATACCTGCCATTGCTGCCATTGAAAGATGCAACGCCAGCAATGTGGATTGTCAAGACTCAAACCAATCATCAAGCAAAGACAACAGGGATCAAATGTACCACATTTTGATCCGGGACGTACTCTGCATGAAAACAAGCGCTCACTCTTCCTGCTCAACAAATGACAAGGGCGGAGCCTTATACCACGTTATACAGAAGCTGTGCCGTGTGATGCTAAAATTAGCAGGGAAACAACAACGGAGAGCACGTCAGGGATGACGAGAAAGTGACAGGAGAAAATCCGTCCCGGTCAACCACCCAAACATCAATAACGGGAACCTTATACAGCGCTTCCCTATACACGTCGAACTCCCGCAGGCACAAAGACATTACGGAGGCTATCACTTATCACCTGACCAAAGATATGGCTCCATCAACACTGTGCAAAATGAGGGATTTAGGAAAACGATCAACACCCTAGACAAACGCTACACAGTGCCGTCCCGCAACTATTTTTCTATTGTTGCACTACCTGCTCTGTACACGCAGCGTCGAGCAATGGTGGAGACGGAATTTCAAGCAGGACAACATTTTGCTGCAACAACAAAACGAGAGACATTTGTTGTTTTATGTTTATTTATTGTTATAAGAGAATCATGATCTCAATTCTAAGCCAAAAAATGGTGATTCTCATTTTATGCAAAATCGTGCAGCCCTAACATTAACACAAAACTATTGTTTCACCAGAGAAACACACATGAAGAGAGAGAGAGAGAGACAATAACAGCTACCAAACAGTCGTCATAATTCGTCACACAATGAGAAAAGGACAAATCAACAAGTAACAATGACTAATTAATATTAAAATCTGTAACATAATGTATTGTTTGGAGTTTAGTCTGATTGGTTCAGGATGACCTGCCATTATCCAATCACACGTCTGCTTACCTGCATCTTTTCTCTTTTTTCTAACCTGAGCACCTGATGGCTTTGAACTTTTGTTGTCCATCTTCCATTGGTTTGAATTTTGTGCTCCAGTACAAACACAAATCCCCCAACCCGAGGATCAGCACAATTAACCTAACAGACCTACACCTTAGTTCACAGATTCACTTTGTTTAAGGTTGATTTCTGGGATTTCACACAACCCAGGATTCAGATCGTGAATCCATGATGGGCTTGGATTTACATCATTATAAATGAAATGTGCTCTACTTGGAAGCAGCCGGCCCCGCCCCTTTTGACGGGTTGTGTGAGACTTTAAATCATCAAACTGTAAATTATAAATTTAAATTGTTATTGATCCTTTACCCCGAGTCCTAAAGTGTAGATTTATTTTCTTACTCTTCTTATATTTATTGTTTGTTTACTTGCACCGCTGTAACTGCAGCCTCGTCGTCTCGTCTCTCTATATGCTGGACTGTCTGTAGCGGAGATAACAATAAAGTTTACTTTGACTTCAGCAGCACGCAGGCGCACCGAGGGCTCTCGCGCTCACTTTATAGAATTTAGAAAGAACATCGGTGCAGATTATAAGTCTGTATCATAATATCTGTTTGTTGTGTTGTTTTTATTTTGTTTTGCGAGTTGGTTATTAGATGCCGCTCCAGCCAGCCAGAGACTCCCCGCCACCCCGCCCTCTCCTCCCTGTGCCGCCAGCAGCAGGCGCATCTCGCAAACGGAGGGCGCCCTTACTCCCAGCAAATGGCTGATAGAAAACCGATCGGTGCCTACGAATTTCCCAATATGCGCTGGCATGACGTCGGGGAAGCATGGGTACGACCGATTATTATTTTTTTTCTTGCCCGTGATGCCCCCCCACCACGATGCATTCTATTGGTTTGCACACTTACACACACCCAGCTGTGGTTTCCTGTTTTGCTGGACTCTGGAGAGCCCCGCCTTTAACGCTCTTCTCTCACACAGAGCAACAGAAAACTTGGAAAAACTCCAGATTGACTGAACTCAGTTCAAAGTTACCTTGACACCTTTAGATGTGAGAGGTAGTGATGGTTCGCTTGAAGCTGACGCTCCGGTGCGTGTGTCAGAAAGATCAAGTAGCTTCTTTCTACTTGGCTCTCGGTGAAGGCGGTCGCACTTTTCTCCTCTCCTCCTTCCCCTTATCTTCCCTGCTTAGCCTCTTGTGTCCTGTCTTGTCTTGTGTGCACTACTTTTCCCTGGAACAGTCTCTCACTGTCGTTTTCTATAACCTAACAGGAAATTATGGATTTGATCAACTGGTCTCTGAATGCTATTGACACCCTCTTCTCAACGAGAAGTCTGGGCTCGGGAGAGCCCGAGTGCCCTGGAGGGACTTTCCCTGCCGGATACACGATGGATGGGTGGCAGACCTGGAGGATCTTGTGCCTGGCGGGACTGTCTATCGAGGACGCTGAGGATATTTACCTATTCGGAACCATGATAACAGGGTTCTTGCTGATCGGAGCTGGCTTGGCCCTGACTTATCGGAGAAATAAGAGAGCGGAACCAGCTGTTCAAACCCCCCCTAAGCTGACCGCTGGAATTGAAGCGATGGGACGAGGCGCGGCCTCCCACACCGAATGGTTAACACCTTGGAGATGCTTACAGCTGCCGTGAAGACTCAAACTAACACCATTGAGCGTATGATGGGATACATCAGAGAGGGGCCTGCTCACAATAACACCCTTGAGCGGAAGTTGGATAACATCGCAGAACGGCTCACTGCAGCTGTGGGGTCTCAGAATCAACAGAATGACAACACCACGGAACAGAAGCTTGATACCATCATGGGGAGGCTCGCAGCGCTCCAACGGGAAATCGAGGCCCCAGTGTCAGAGTGCTAAATTCGCTGCTCGCATAAAGGAGAAATCAACAATATTCTGCATTTGGTCACCACGGCGCCAGCTGCTAGGCCCAAGGCTGGAGCCCACCAAAACAACTCCCTGATAACGACTGTGTGATGACTATTCTTCCCATCCCATGAAGGACACCTGGATCGGCTGGAGGACTGTTTACTTAGCCTGATAGGCCGAAAGACACTGTCTCAGCTGAACTCTGGACACGCACACACATACACTTACACTGATAAGCACGCACTCCCCCCTCCCTTCCAAACGCCTTCGATGCTTTGTTCCTGCGGGGGAAGACAGCGGGTCTGTGTGCCGCGCTGAAATGATAGCATGGGGCAGGACGACTGCTGTGTTCCTTCGGATTACCCCCCACCACCCTATCCATCCCCTGTGGCTTGTCATGTGCTCTGATGTTGTGATGTGGACATTAATGTGCTCTCTGTGCAGAGGAGTTTTTTTTGTTTCCTGTTCTCATGCTGTCCTCCCATAGGTTGCCCAGCGTGTGAAGAGGTCTCTTTTTTTCCTCTTGTATTTTTCCCATTGTTGTGTAAATTTTTTCAGTGTCATTCTCCCAACGCTGCCGATCTCCGACTGTATTCCCTTGTGTTGTCTTTGTTGTTGTGTGTGTAAGTCGGGGGGGGGGGGGGGGGGGGGTCCTATTCCTCATTCATTCATTTTTTTTTTAACTTTGATTTTTATTAGGTTATTTTGACATTGTGGACATACAGTAAAGAAAATAACAAACAGACATACATATAAACAAACATAGAGTCTGGAGTTTACATATCTTTCTCCATTTATCACATTGCAGAAAGAAAAAAAAAGAAAACCTATTATGTTATTTCATTTGTGTCACTTCTGAATGTTTTCCACTTCCTCCATAGTCTGTCGTATTTACCTCCCATCAGTCTAATGTTGAGTGTTATTTTTTCCATCTCTGAGATATCCTCTACAATACTGATCCAATCCCGCTGGGTGGGAGGATCTGGATGTAACCACTTCTTTGTAATTGCTTTTTTTGTTGCGGCCAGAATTATTTTGACTAAATACACGTCCTCTTTTTGTATGTATTCTTTTATGTTTCCTAGATACATCACTTGGCAAGTATTTGGGAATGTATAACTCAAAATATTATCCATATTCATTTTTAAGTCTTCCCAATACTTTTTAATTTTAATGCATTTCCAGAATACATGAGAATGATCCGCTTCCATTTCTCCACACAATCTCCAACAATTTTGTAAACTTGAGGTCAGTTTGCTTTTTATTTTGGGTGTAATGAAAAAACGTGTCAAATTTTTCCAACAAAATTCCCTCCACAACGGCGAATTAGTTGTACTGTGTTGCAATTCACACATATTGAGCCATTCTTTCTCTGTTATTTTTATGGTCAGTTCAACTTCCCATTTCTTTTTAATATAGAGTGTTGAATCTTGTCTATTTTCTTCTAATGACCTATAGAAGGTGGAAATAGTTTTAAATTGTTTATGTTCATAGCAATCTTTTACTTTTCCGACAACCCCCAGTGGTTTCCCAAGCCAGTCAGATTTTATTTGTTTTGCGTAGTAGTCCCTAACTTGCAAATATCTAAAGAAATCTCTATTTTCCAATGTGTATTTGTTTTTTAGTTGTTGGAAACTCATTAGTCCTCCGTTTTTCATAAGGGTACAAACTGCTGTAATCCCTTTTAGTTCCCACTGTTTGAATGTTTGGTCCAATTGTCCTGCCTTGAAATTTTTATCATGTCTAAACCATCTGAGTATAAATAATTGTTCTTTTAACTGACATTTTTCTATTACTGTGTGCCATATGTCTAATGTAAATTTCACAATTTGATTCATTCCACTTTTATTCTTTGTCATTAAATGTTTGTCAGAGATAAAAATCTGAATGTTGTTTCCCTCGATTTCTTTCTCAATTTCCTTCCATCTTGCCTCATATTCTGGTCTACACCAACCAGCAAGTGGTCTGAGTTGGGCTGCATAGAAGTATTCCCTTAGGTTCGGCAAGGCCATCCCTCCCTTGCGCTTCGGGAGTTGCAGTGTTGTTAGTCTTATTCTGGGCTTCTTCCCACCCCAAATAAACCTTGATATCATCTTGTCCCATATTTTGAATTTTTTTTGAGATATAGGAAGTGGGAGTGACTGAAACATGTATAACAGTCTTGGGAGAACATTCATCTTTATTATTTGGATTCTTGAGTAGAAGTTTGTAGGTGTTGCCGACCACCGTTCTAGATCTTTTCTAATGTTGCCCTCCACCTGATTATAGTTTATGTCCGCCATATCTGATAATGATTTTGTCAAGGTTACGCCCAAATATTTCATGTTGTTCGAGTGCCAATTTAATTTGTATTCGTCTCTGATCTTTTGGGAGGGTATATAATTGAATGATAGAATTTGTGTTTTGGATACATTAATTTTATAGCCTGATAAGTATTCAAAGGTATGGAATAGTTGCATCAAAATTGGGAAGCACTTGTCAGGGTTTCGTAGAAAAATAATAACGTCATCAGCAAACAATCCAATAAGGTGTTTTTGTCCAGCAAGGGATACCCCCTCCAACTTTGAATGTTGTCGCACTGCTTGTGCTAGTGGCTCAACATATAAAGCAAAAAGAATTGGTGACAAGACACAGCCCTGTTTTGTACCTCTATATAGCCGAATTCTATCTGTCAGACTACCATTCACCTTGATTCTAGCTGTAGGTTGATTATAGATTGTCCTTATACATTGTATTGAGCTGTCCTTAAACCCGAATTTTTCCAATACTCCAAATAGGAAGAGCCAGCTTACGCTATCAAATGCCTTTTCTTGATCTAAGCTAATTAACACAGTACTGATATTCGTTTTTTCTGCATTGTCAATAATGTGAAGGACTCTCCTTATATTGTCCTGTGCCTGACGTCCCTTGATGAATCCAGTTTGATCCACTTCTATCAGATCTGGTACAAATTTTTGGAGTCTTTTGCTAATGATCGAAGCGTACAATTTATAGTCGTTATTTAGGAGGGAAATGGGTCTATAATTCTTGCAGTATTCTTTGTTTTTTCCTTCTTTGGGTAAGATTGTTATAATAGCTTCTCCCCATGATGGTGGAGCTATTCCCTGATTCAGAGTCCAGTTGAAGCAAGATAGAAGAAGTGGCTTGAGTTCTTCTTTGAAAACTTTGTAAAATTCAGCCTGAAAGCCATCGCTTCCTGGGGCTTTATTTGTTTTTTGTTCGGCAATAACTGTATCTAGTTCCTTATCTGTAATCTGTGAAATCAGTAACTTGTTTTGGGTATCTCCTATGGAGGGCAGATCCAGCGGGTCAAGAAAATTTTTTTATTGTCTCAAGGTCTGCGGCTGCCGGTTGTGAATACAGTCTCGTGTAATATTTTTTAAATTCATTTTCTATCTCATTAGGCATATAGTGTAATTTGTTACTATCCAAATTTCTTACTTTATCAATAATCCTTGATCTCTGCTTTTTACGCAGTCTACTGGCAAGTATTTTAGTTGCTTTGGGCCCTGATTCGTAATAGGTTTGTTGCATATACCTAGCCTTTTTTTCTACTTCTTCTTTTAGTAATTCATCAATTTGGTTTCTGATGTCTGATATTTCTTCTAGAATTTCAGGATTTTTAAGTAGTTTATGTTCCCTCTCCAGATGTTTAAGTTTTTCTATCAAATTTTTATATAGGGCCAGTCGCGCTTTTTTTTGTGCTGCTGTTAGGGCTATGAGTTTTCCCCTTAAGACTGCCTTTAATGCATCCCAAAGTATAGTTGGGCTCACATCTCCGGTATCATTGTCTTCTATATATATTTTTATATCTTCTTTAATTTTCTTAACATGTTCATCCCTATTTAAAATAGCCAAATTAAGTCTCCATGCTGTATGTATTTTCCTATTATCGAGACGGATTTCTAGACTAATCAAACTATGGTCTGAGACATCTGCCACACCTATTTTACAATCTGTAACATTATGAAGTTCTTCAATATTAATTAGAAAATAATCAATTCTCGAATATGTGGCATGAGGTGCAGAGTAGTGGGTGTAGTCCCTGGTTTGAGGATTACGTGTTCTCCATACATCAATCAGTCCCACCTCTTGTAATATTGTATTCATAAAATTAGACAGACGATGTTTACATGTTGCAGCACTGGTAGTGTCAATATCCCGATTTAGCACAACATTGTAATCCCCTGCACATATCACCAGACCTTCAGATTCTTGTGTCACTAAATTGAATAAATCTTGGTAATCACTTTTCTTACTTCCTGGTGGGGCGTAGATATTAACCAGGGTAACTAGTTTATTTTCCAATTTCCCTTTAATTAGTAAGTATCTACCCTCTTTATCAGACACTTCTTTGTGGCATTCAAATTGTACAGAGTTTGCTATTAAAATAGCTACTCCTCTTTTCTGACTTTGTCTGTAGGAATTGTAATAGGTATTTTTATAACCAAATCTTTTCAATTTTTCATGTTCCTGTTGGGGCAGGTGAGTCTCCTGCAAGAATATTACCTGTGCCTTTTCTTTTTTGAGTTTTGTTACCACTTTACTTCTTTTGATTGGGTTATTCAGACCATTCACATTCAGTGACACCAGTTTTATATTATTAAAAGGCATGTAATCCACGCGATTGTAGATCGTAATTCTCCAGACAACAAAAAATTGTGGCCTTGACATTTGGCCAACCACCATATACCATTACAACAGTGCAAAAAAAAAAAAAAAAAAAAAAAACCAAACAAACCCTATAACACCCGACTTCCACGTTGGGGTGAACGCTTCCCACCCCGAATCCCCGTTGGCAGGCTGAGGAGAAAGTCTCTTCACAGAGGGTGATACATAATGTTTCACACATCCAAAAGTCCAACGATCATTCATTCATTCAGAAGCACCATGTCGAGGCTTGATTCGTTTGGCCAGAGTCACGTGATCAGTGACGTCTGAAGCTTCGTTTAGAACGTACCTTTTTTTAAATCGAACTTTATTGAAACACAATGAGTATACAACATACAAACAGATGAAGTTTACAAAAGAACAGAACATGAACATACAGAACCAGGAGTAAAAAAATTATGATATGAGTAGGCGAAAAAAATCAACATATTGTAACGTGCAGTGGAGGTGAAGCCAGCCGCGGAGGTGTGTAGGTGGATAGCGAATGAGCAACAGCTTCTGACTTTCCAAAAAGTACTCATTTATTTACAATATCAAAAATAAAAGTGCTACCTCTACCACACATTACTAAAGAGCACACTAGTCCGCGTACACACGGGAGCATCCATTACAGGAGGAGTGCGAAGAAGAACAAAAAGGGGGTGACACCAGTCGTGAGACAGGAGGCGCCGCCATGTGGTGATACACTGCATTACAATAGCAACTGTTACATAGTCCCCCCTGGTGAGAAAAAGGCTGTCCTCAGCCGTACACAGCTGAAAAAGCACACACCACACCTAACAGTACCCTATACATAGAGGTTACAGCTAAGATTGGTGCACACACACAGGGCAAAAGACCATTTAAAAATGAAATTGGTGAAAATAAGACGAATATGTACAGTGGAAAATCAGTTTCCTTCGTTTTTTTTCACTTTTTTCTTTTGTACTTTTTTTTTTTTTCTAAGTAAATGCCAAGAATGAACCTTAACGCACGAAAGAGCCATAAAACTGGATTAAGTAGAGCAAACAGAAACATCTACATATCATGACTCAAAGTAGCAATGCAACAAGACAGCATCAAACAGGTTTAACCAAAACATTTCACTTCAGATCACGCCTGGTTGTGTGAAAATCATTAGTCCATCTTTTGTTGCTCCAGCCAGACGTAACTCTGGGGCAACGTCTGGGCCTGAGATTGTAATGTCCACCAGCAGCTGGGTGCTGGACAGATCTGGGTGAAACACTCTCTGGAACAGCGCCCACATCAGAAGAAGAGTCAATGTCCGGTAAATCAAAGGGGAATGGCTCAGAGTCAATGTCAGTGTCTGCAGGGGGGCCAGGGTGGGCCTGAGAGTCAGACTTCAGACCCTCTGCGGTCTCTCTCTCAGCAGGCAATGAAACAGAATGTTCTTTGGAAGTGAGAGAGTCCCAGGTATGGAACGGTTACATGTTCACAACATGATAAACACCTGCATCCACACCAGAGTCCACCCAAGTGAGCCTGTAATTAACATCACTGAGTCTCTGAGATACACACAATGGTCCCTGAAACAGTGGTGCAAGTTTAGCAGTAAAGTTAGACTGAGCATCTGACCTGGGGTGCGTCTTAACTCTCACAAGGTCACCAACACGAAACGTGGCATGTCGATGTCTCAAGTCATAGTAATGTTTTTGTCTGTCATGGCTATAGTCCAAAGCTGCTTTGGCGTGGTCGTGAGCTTCCTGCAGGGAGGCTCTCAGAGTCTCAGGGTAAGGCACACCCGGTTCATCAACACCTGCTGTAGAAGGCTGAGTGATAAGGTCAAGCGGGGTGTCTAACTCACGACCATAAAGCATCATGGCAGGAGTCATACCTGTACTGTCATGGGGGGCGGTGCGCAGAGCAAAGCAAATCTGAGGGAGAAACTTGTCCCATGATGTGTGCTTATCACCTACATAAGCGCGGATTGCAGTTTTCAGAGTCCGGTTGACGCGTTCAGTAGCATTTGTCTGAGGGTGATATGACGTAGTGAGTCTGTGCACCGAGCCTAAGGCAGAAACAACATGTTCAAAAAGCTCACTCACAAAAGGAGACCCTCTGTCAGAAACGAGGTAAGTGGGTGTACCATGCCTAGCAAAAATGTCAGTGACGAATTTACCAGCTGCTACCTGAGATGTAGCTTCTTTGACAGCACTGGCTTCAACCCATTTAGTCAAATAGTCAACAAACACGATCAAATAAGCATTACCAGTGGGGGTGCGGGGAAGTGGCCCAACAAAATCCACACCCACATACTGCCAGGGTTTCTGGGGGACAATGGGAACCATAAGACCGGCTGCTTTTTTCTGACTTGGCTTGGTGAGTTGGCACACTGAGCATGAAATCACATAGCGTTTCACATCAGCTGCCATTTTGGGCCAGAAAAACCTAAAACGCAGTCTAGCCAATGTCTTAGAAACACCCAAGTGACCTGCTGTGGGGTGGTCATGGTAATAGTCCAGCAAGGTGCCTCTCATGGAAGTAGGGGCAAACAGTTTCAGCTCTTTCAAAGGGTGCAAAGCACATGTGGACTTGGGTTCTCTGTGATACAAAAGAGAGTCATACACAACATACTGTAACAAGGTGGCGTTGTCCGAGCTGTTCAGAGAGTCTGCTTCAATGTCTCTGAGGAGTGGACCTGTGACATGATCGTCTAACTGCAGCTGTCTGAATTGTGAACGGTCAGCCAGAATGACGGGGGGCAGAGTACGAATGTCCAGGCTGCCCATAACAGCATGATCTGGTAAAAGATCAGTCGGCCTGTCACAGGTCAGAGGCAAAGGGTTGCGTGACAGTGCGTCGGGAACTTTGTTCTGTGCACCAGGTTTGTGCACTATTGTGAAATCAAAGTCCTGCAAACGAAGTGACCAGCGGGCGAGTCAGCCCGTTGGGTTTTGACGAGACATGAGCCACCTGAGACTGTTGTGGTCAGTGAAGATAGTAACATGAACACCTTCAACATATGGGCGGAAGTGTTCCAGAGCCCATATCACAGCGAGGCACTCCTTCTCTGAAGTGCAGTAGGGGAGTTCAGCTTTGTGAAGGGAGCGACTAGCAAAAGCCACAACGTACTCACGACCCATGTCATCCTTTTGCATCAACACTGCCCCAAGACCAATGTCACATGCATCGGCGTGAATGGAAAAGGGACGGTTGAAGTCTGGAAATGACAGGATCGGGGCTGATGTGACATGATCCTTCAAAGTGTCCATGGCCCTTCGACAGCTGTCGTCCCAGTGGAAAGCATTGTCCTTTCTGGTGATGGCGTGAAGAGGTTCGGCATGGCGGGCATAATTCTGAATGAAGCGTCGATAATAGCCAGTCAAGCCAAGGAACTGACGGATGTGTTTCACTGAGGTTGGGGTATCAAACTCCTTAACCGCCTTTACTTTGTCCGGATCGGGCTTAACACCTGATGATGTGATGCGGTACCCGAGAAAGGTGAATTCATCGAGGCAGAATTGGCACTTTTTGAGCTTCAATGACAAGCCAGCAGCCTGGAGTCTGCCCAGCACCTCCTCAAGATCCACTAAGTGCTGTTCAAAGGTAGGTGAGGCGATAACAATGTCATCCAGGTAGACTGCGCACGTTTTGTAAATGGGGCCAGCAAGCACAGAGTTCATGAGTCTCTGAAAAGTTGCAAGTGCGTTGCAGAGCCCAAAGGGCAGCACCCGAAACTGGAAGAGACCACAGTGAGAGATGAAGGCAGTTTTAGGCTTCGAGTCCTCTGCTACAGCAACCTGCCAATAGCCTCGCGCTAAGTCCAATGTTGAGACAAACTTTCCTCTTGCCAGAAACTCCAAAGACTCATCTACACGAGGCAGGGGATAAGAGTCTTTTTGGGTAACTTGGTTGAGCCCTCGAAAGTCCACACAAAACCTTGGTTCCGTGGCCGCTCTATTTACAATGACTACAGGAGCTGCCCAAGGGCTTGTGGAAGGTTCAATGATGTTGTCCTTCAACATTTGTTGCACTTGTTCTTCAATCACACGTGTCTTAGCAGGTGACGTGCGATAGGGTGGGAGTTTGACAGGTGTTGCATTGCCAGTCTCTATGGCGTGCTCAGTGAGAGCCGTTCGACCAAGTTGACCATCAAACAAGGAGCTAAACTTGCTGAGCAGATTTAGTAAAGCATCCTTGTTGTTCTCTGAGAGACTTGCTTCAGACAGTTTGGCTGTTAAGTCTGAGCGAACCAAGTCCAAAGACATCAGTGTTCCAGGTGAATGTGAGTAATCATTTTAAAGGTCCTCTTCATTGTCTGCGAGTGGGCAGGGGATGTCCTCAATGTAGACTGTTCTAGTGGGAATGTGAATAGAAACAGAAGCTCTTGCCATAAAATCCATTCCCAGAATGAAAGGAGAGGACAAATCTGGTATTATGGCAAAACGCTGGTAAAAGTTCTTGTTCATGAATCCAATATTGAGCCAAATAACACCAACAGGGATACAGGGAGCATTATTGGCGAGGTTAACTGCAGGACCATTCCACTCACTTGTGTTTCTAGGGTAAGAGTCATTTACTTGAATGAGATCTGCTCGTACAGCCGAGAGGGAAGCACCCGTGTCGAGGGTAGCATCCACAGATGAAGCATTGAAGTTCACTTTCGTTCTTAGTGGGGTATTCCAGTGGACTTGTGAAAAATTGTCTTCCAAGTGTCCAAGACTGTGTCCACCCTGTAGTGAATCGGGCGTGTGAGGCTCCGTTAGTAACTGGGGGAAGGTTGGCCTCTGTGAAATGTCCTGTCCTGTCCTCCCCCCCCCCTGTAGTTTCCCGACTGCCTGTATTGTGGCTGGGATGTGGTGCTGCTTAATTCCACCTTTTCATGGCCAGGGTCAGAGGGGCCAGGTGCTGGCAATGGCTGGACTGGGCCATGCCTAGCGGTGTTCGAGGCTCGTTGTGGCAAATGAGGTTGGGTGTTACAGTTTGGGCAGGTGCGTGTAGTGAACCCTGGCTGAGAGCATTTGAAGCAGTAAGGTTCAGGCTTATAGTTGTCTTTGCTACATAAAGCAGGCTGTGGTCTTTGTGGTCCAAGCACTGAGTGAAGCTCATGAGCGCGTAGCAGCAGGTCCATTACAGAAGTGACATTAGCGCCATACAGGGCAACTCTGTATTTTTCGAGAGCATGTTTACTAATTAGGTCAATTCTGTCTTTTTCAGGTGGGGGGCTCTTCAGTTTGTCAAACTCACTCAACATGTGGGCGACAAAGGTTGGGAGCGGCTTGTCCTGAGCCTGAACACGATCCAAAATTCCTCTCAGGATGCGTTCTTGGTTGTCGGAGGGCAGAAAAACTGTCTTAAACAGTTGACAGAATTGAGCCCATGATGTGATGTGGGAGCTCAGTGCCTTGAACCATTTCCCGGGCTCTTTTGCAAGAAAGTGTGGCAGTTCGTTTGGCAATTGCCCATCAGTTAGGTTCAATGAGGCTTTGTATGTGCCAACTGCATTTAACCAGTCCTCAGGTTGCACTTTTCCGTCCCCAGCATACACAGGAGGCTCCAGCTTTGCGTGATGTAAAGCTGCCGCAATCACTCTGGAAGTGCTGCTGAGTTCAAGTGAGTGAGATGGGAGGAAAGGATTTGTAGGTTGAAATGGGTTGCTGGGCAGGAACGGATTGGTACTGTTGGTGGGTTCAGTTTTGTCCATCACATGAACATGAGGTGTCGATGTGGCCATTGGGAAAACAGGAGACTGTGGGACTGCAGGAGGGGGAGAGTTCCCCGTTGTGAGTTGGTCCCACTGCCTTAGTAAACTGCTGTATGTTCAGTGAGTCACGTGAACAATCACTAAGCTTATTCACCTCAGTTCTTAACTCCACCACTTGTTGGCTAAGGCTAGGAGTCACATTTTCAACTATCTGGCACATAGGTAACGAGGTAAGTTCCATGTCTGAGTCAGAGTCGTCTGGGAAGTGTGCCATTGCGATTTCAAAAAAATTAAGCCGCTCCAGGGCACAGCGCAGTTATTGATATAGCAGTAAAAGAGTCAGTTAGGTCAGACTAGAAAGACAAAACAGCAAAAATGCGTTAAAGATTAAATTTAGAAAAACCACATAAAATTTCGCCCAACAACTGAAATTAGACTGGAGTGATCAGAACCATGTTATTACAATAGCATGTCTGCAACACTAGAGCTCAATGCAAGATTAGTTTTAAGTCGTTTTGTTATACTGAGCCAAAGACCAGCACCAACGGTTGTAGTCGGCCAAGCTATCACTTACATGTGCTACAGTCAGTCTCAGCAGAGGGAAAGGGGAATGAAAAGCCAGCAGAAATGTTCATGTCCAGGCTCTCCACAGAAAAATTAATCCTTAGAAGATGAAACCAACAACAAATAACAAATCCACGGAGTCCATTCGCGTCGCGGAGTCAGCTTCTCTCTTTTTCTTTCTCCCAAGCGGAGCAGCGGCACACCACGGTATCCAGAAATTAGTCGGGTCCCACCTGAGCTGAGGCTGCGGCCATGGCTGGAGAAAACGTCCGAGCGTCTGCAAAACTGGGGGGATTTCCGAGACAGTTCACGTGCTAGAAGAGAAGAATCCTCGGCGGGATGCAAAAATCGTCTGAAGTCCAAGGGGAAAAAGTTCGGGCGCCAGTTGTAACGTGCAGTGGAGATGAAGCCAGGGGTGTGCAGGTGGGTAGCGAATGAGCAACAGCTTCTGACTTTCCAAAAAGTACTCATTTATTTACAATATCAAAAATAAAAGTGCTACCTCTACCACACATTACTAAAGAGCACACTAGTCCGCGTACACACGGGAGCATCCATTACAGGAGGAGTGCGAAGAAGAACAAAAAGGGGGTGACACCAGTCGTGAGACAGGAGGCGCCGCCATGTGGTGATACACTGCATTACAATAGCAACTGTTACAATATAAATATTGTTCTGAGAGGCTTTTTGTTGGTTGAGTCTGAAATTGATTGTATGTACAATTCATATCCTTATAAAACGGCAGAAATATGGTGTTTTATTAATAAACTTACATTTA